>NW_027122094.1:0-26427 GCF_030686945.1 Centruroides vittatus
ATATCTTCAAATTTTTATTAAATTTTCTTTAGTAGCTACTAAAGAAAATTTAATAAAAATTTGATAGATAAATGAATGGAAGTAACTGAACACGATGGTATTCCTTACTATAGAAAGATAGAAACGTTGGAACACGACATCAACCATTTCTGGTGTTTTTTGAGGGAAGAATATACTCCAAATACCTTAAAATTAAGCAAAACTATTATGGGTGTAAGGGAGTATATGAAGAACTTAAAGCACTGAGGAGGGATCAAAAGTGTTAACACTGATCCGAAATGCATATGTTAAAAAGCCAATAAAGGAGTTATTAAACCTGTTTAGCTGTGAGACAGTCTACCGTTATTCAGATTAAAGAGACTACCATTTGATAAAGATAAATTACGTGTAAAGGACCGAGGAAGTCAACAAGTGCTCAGATAAAAATATAGGTAATCCTTTAGGACTATAATTATGGCGGTTATAAATAGGGCTATAAGTATGTTTGCCTGATGTCTGGTATATGTCCATTGAGTGTGGGAATCTGATCAGGTGACTGTTTGTTTGTTAACGATGACTCAATCTATATAATTATATAAACCTACTTGACCTGACTGACTGACTGACTGACTGACTGACTACTGATTGATGCATCATCGCCCAGAGCAAACCGCTGAACCTAAAGAGGTGAAATTTGGTACACACTTAGGGTACAGTACGTCATGGAAACGCACACTAAGCAGGGATTTTTCGAAATTCCCCCGCGGGGGGTGAGAGAGAGCATTAAGTGTTAACTGGAAGAACGGCTTCTACTGTTCTATTTCAGATGCGATTTTTTGTTTGTGATGATAATTACTTAATTTCCTTAATTGTAAAAAAGTTATTTGTATAAGCTGATACGACCCGCGTTTGATTGTCGCGCGTGTGAGAATTTTATATATTTACATTGTTATAAATTAAATAATTACTATGGTGTCTGAAGTAACGTCGTCCACGATTTTACTTTGTTAATTTTTATTACTGTGATAGTGGCGGAAACACCAGAGAACGTCTTACCATTTTTGCATGTTTGTTGTGGAGGCAGTTGCCTAAAAGGGAAGGTCGTCTATTTAATTTTTATAATTTCCGATGGTGTTCAACGACAAAGGTTTTGTCTTTGTGAATGCTCCGTATTCTTACATTTTATTATTTATCTGAATTTAAAGAATTTTAGAAAACGTCATTTATGTTTCGAAAAAAAATTACATTCAGATTTATCGTATCTCGGAATCCCATGATATTTGAAACTTGAATTTCGGTGCATTAGCAGTCCATAACTTGAAACAAACAAAAATCAGTAATTTTACCAAGTTAGTAACAACTAATTATTGAGAACCTTCATGAATTACCGAGAAAGGGTTATTTCTATCAAATTGCAAAATCCGAGCGGGCGAGCCGCAGCTAACAGCTAGTTGTGTATAGATTTCCTCTTTACACTACGTTAATCATCAACTTTCTCACGTACGACAGTCGACCGTCATAACATATTTTCGTTATTTTCGCGGGTCGATGCATGTATTTTCCCGTTCTTACCCTGTGGAAAAGAAAGAAAGTTTCTAAAAGTTCTCTTTTCGTTAAAAACAGCCTCTGGTTAATGAAAATTCCAATACTATTCATACGAATTCTGAAAATTCCAAAATAGTATGATCAATGCACATACACGTAATATTTATTATTTTAAATATATATTAATAACACTGAATAATTATGGGCATTTAAGTAATTTATTAACTTTGAAATACTTTAGTCAAACCTGTTTTTATGCGCTCTTTTTATGTGCGATTTTTATTTGTGCGGTTTTTTAATGCGAATTTTTAATTTATGCGGTTTTTTTTGTGCGATTTTTTATTTGTGCGGTATAGTTGGCGACTAGTTTCGTGCGATTCGTCATGTCTCACGTTGACTTATTATAGCTAAATAAACTTATTATAGCATAAATGCACTTATAGTAATATTATTGCATGAATGTGCGAAAAATGAAATAATTTACTTTTTAAGTCAACAAAACACCACCTGGACAAAAATATGTAAAACAGACGATAGACCAGACGATGCAGTCAAGTGCTGACATTTCTGTTGTCAATAAATTTTAATTCGTACGGTTTTGAGTTATTTTCTATGTGAGACTTTTTTTTATGCGGTCCCTGTTGACCGCATAAAAAAAAATATTTTTTAATTGTGTTGCGAAAACTATTTTTTACAGCCATTCGTGAAGTTTCGTGCGATTTTTTTAATGCGTCTTTTTTAATGCGGTCCCTATCTCCCGCATAAAAACAGGTTTGACTGTACTTTAATAGTTCGTATACAATATATATATATATATTTGTCGTTTTCTCTAGAAAAAATAAAATTTCTAAATACAGCAAAATTTTTATTATTCGTACTAACTGAAAATGAAGGTAGTCCGGATAAGGAAAAAATCCGGATAATCGAAAAAATAATAATTGACAGTGCATATAGAATGAATAACTTTTATTTGTCTAGATTTACATATAGCTTCAATATTAAATTATTTTTTATTAAAAAATTCGATTAACGATTTTTGTTTAAAGCTAGCTGTTCTTTTTGAAGCTGCTAAATCGCGAATACTTTTAAGACATATAAGTTGTCCTGAGTTACACTCTTCTTAGCTCTCAAACCACTTCATGGCGACATGTAAGCGCTGTAAAGCTTTAGAATGTGCAGGACCAATATATTTTACTTCGCAAATCTCTTCGTCTTCTCGATCTTGTTCATCTGAGGCAGATATTTCTTTAATTATTTCCTCATCATTCACAATTTAGAATCCAGAATCGTTCGCATCGCAATTTAACAACTCGGTTACATCTTCTTCGTCACATTCGGCACATTTTTGAAATTTGTGCTATTGCTTCCGCAATGTCTCTTATAGCACTTTCTACTGTTACTGGAATTTACTAATGGTCTTTTCAAAATTTTGTTCCATGCATTCTATCACGTACGTGCATAAATAGCGTCGCAATTCGCCAAGTGCAAATCAGCAAATCCGTACGATTTTTGTTAATTTTGAACAATCCGGATAATAAAGGTCCGGATAATCGAAGTTCTACTGTATTCGTTAATAGTATAAAGCTAGAAGAAATAAGTACATTTTAATGTTTGTGAATATAAGTATTTATAACATCGGGTACAAACATTTTAATATAATCAATAATTTGGTTTTCATAATTTGTGCATATCAATGAGATCGAAGTCGCGTACTTATGGTAGTTAATTGGCAATTTTCAACTAGAGCTTTTTTCTTTGAGATTGAAGGTAACAATTTTTAAGTCAGAAAATCGAGAGGAGCTTGGATAAAGATGTAATAGAAAAAAGAAACAATTAGCGAAAGAAACAACAGAAGTGCGAACAGCATCCACTGAAAAAAAATAATTGTAACAATACAATTTCTAAATTGTCGTTTGATTCTTTAAAGTTGAGAGTTAAAAGAAAGTTCATGACCCGCAAATTCGATAGGAAATCGATCGGATGTTGATTACACATCCGATCCGATGGGAAAGAGAAAACATAAATTCAAGGCATCGCGATCAGATCAGAAAGAGAAAACAAAAGTCACGGTCATCACGAGTCAGCAAATTAGTCATCGAACGTTGAATAATACACTGGCTCAGTGCCAACAACGATGGTATAAAAACCTGATCGACTCTGAAAAGAACGCGAGTATCCAAAAAGGTCTGAATCCAGTGTCTCCAGTTCCGGACATAAGACTGATTCCAGCTTCCATAGTTCAGGAGGTCGTCGCATACGGTCATCGGACCACATATCAAGGTATATCGACTTTGTAAACTCTCTCCCACTCGAAATTAGGCACGTGACCGCTTTATTGGTTAGATCGCAATTAGCGATAGGAATATTTTATCCGCATTTTAGCAGTAATTATCTGTATTCTTTATTTTATGTGTATCTTTAGTGTATGTGCGCTTTTGTTAGTTAATAAACCTTTATTATTTTTCAAACCTGTCTCCTGTCAAAGTAGGGACGCCTGTCGACTTACTGACGCACCTCCCCACTCACTTTTTGCCCTCCTAGCCACCCAACGACAACAGAGGTCGGGTTTTACCAACCTGTGCAGCGTAAGTGGTCAGCAAGGTTTTCCCCTTGACCCTCTGCTTATCTCACAATAATATAAAACTTTTTTAATGTTCCAATATTTTCAAATTAAAAAATTACAATTATTAGAAAGATTTTAAACACGAGTTACTTCAAACCATCAAAAAACGTATCACGAAATTACATTGCATTATATGCTTTGAAGCAATTTCTACTTGTGACTTTGCACTTTACAAATGCACTTTAGTACCTGCTGACCAGTACATTTCTATTCTGGGATAGCTCAAGTATGAGACTGCCAGAGACGCTCCAAAAAATTTTTGTATTTCATGGGGGGTCGTATTGAGACTTCCCCATTCGTGTAAGTGATGACCGATTTGTGGCTGTCGAAATGGTCTCAAATATACTGATTGAAATGTATTTTATAAAATATTCCTGTGGATCTGCATCTCTGGCTTGCAATGGAATATTTTTCTAAAGGTGGTGCAGGGGGCAATGGCTCAAACACATCTGTGTTCCGCCAAATAAAATCATTTTGATGCACATTCCTTATCAGAATCACCATGTTTTTATGAGAATTCTCAAAATCTTCACTGAAGAATCACTTGTTCCTTCAGTTGATATAAACATCTTGTCATTATCTTTTTCACTTGTTTGACATTCAAATTCAGAAAGATTTTCATCAAATTCCTTCTGAAGCCTCTCTCATATTTTTTCTTCCGACTCCAAAACTGAAATGTAACATGTGTATTAATATAAATTTATTTTTAGTAGTCAAAAATGACATATATCGAATTTCGTTCGAAAAAACAATTAAAAATAAGTGAAGATACTTATGTAATCCGCTAAGTTCTTTACGATGATCTGTCTCGAGTGGGTTCTTACGACTCGAAAATGTCCGTACAATGGTTCGAGGAAAGTTACACCTCCACACTCAGTCCAGTGAATATTTACAGTTTATTTACAAAACAAATATTTACAGGATGTACAAGTTTGACAACATTACACACACGATGCGAACAAAGGTGTGGTGCCTCACGTAACAGCTTGTCTGTTGGGGACTATTAGACTCTGGGGAAACTCCGGTCGGTTTGCAGAGTTGGCTCAACCGTGTGGCCATCCGGTCTCTACACTAACCCTTCTCAGAGGAATTCCTAAGAGGAGAACACTTTCTCTTCACCTCACGGGCTTCCTAAGTGTCAGAGACTACCACGTATCCGGTCTCTCGCCCTTCTCTTCAGTTCCTCTCGCCACTCTTACAATTTAAAGAGTTTCACGGTGACCGCTTGCGACCAATCAGGTTCTTCTTTCCCCTGAGAGCTTCCAAAGACGTCTGCCCTCCTCCCATCAACGTAGCTTACAGTCGCGTCCGTCCCTTGTTTACGTTTTTAAGCCGACCGACACGTGGCAAACACATTGACGTGTACCCCTAAACGGAGACGCTATCCTTTTGTTCTTCCTGGCCGTTTATTAGCACCGACGCCAGGTGGGACCAATTATCCCGGTCGCGTGACTTTTCGACCTGCTACGCTAAAAGCGGACCTTTATAAAATAGTTAACATAAGTGAGTATTTCACCAATATAGAAAAACAGTACATTTGTACATATTAGGTTCTAGTGTGGCGTATACGACACACACACACAAAAACATGTTTCCACCACCAACATACTTGTCTTAATCAACTTCGAACAAAACTTAACATTTAATCTGAAGCGTTTCAAATACGAATACAGCAGCATAAACACAATATATCATTTATTTAGTAATAAAAATAAATACTTACGTAGACGAGACATAGTTTTTTATATTTTGATATACACGTGCTCGATAAAATGTCGATAGCTTCTTTGTTATCTATACAGCAAGCATCGAACGCAAGCTTGTCGTTGACCGAACCTGGCGATCATTTTAAGAAGTTTTCAGCTGGTGTCACGAGCGACACAAGGAATCTGTAGCTGTATAAACAATTGGAATTTTGTGTGTCGAATATTACACGGGGAATCCGTAAAAGTTAAATAGCGTTATTGCTTCTTTGTTGCAAAAAAGTAGTTAATAAATTTGATATATATCGAAGTATACGACTTATAAATCTGAATTACACATAATACACTGTCGTAATACTGACTTCAATTATTCGGTGTGCACAACATTCTGTCACAAAGATCAAGTTAGATATTTATGACAGCTTATTTATTATTATATATTCACTAATTGTGTTAACAGCTTTAAAAGGTTGTTCTAGTACAACATTATTAATATAACTATATTTTATGTTTTTTTTAATATAGTTCTTACAATAATTTTCATAACACTAGAAATAATCTTGTCTAGAACTTTTACTGCTTTAATTAAAAAAATATATAAATAAACAAGGCATACCAAATTTAGCTCAGTAAAAGTTGTAGCCTTTCTAAGCTAAAGTCTTTTGCCCATTGTTAAAATCACCCCACTAAAACCACATGTAAAAAATACTCTATTTGAATTAGCACGTTTTAGAATGCCAAATTGGCATTAATGATTAATCATATTTCTTGCCAGAATATAGCCAAAGTTTTAAAATTTTGGCGATATTTATTTTGAGAAATGGTTAAAATGTTTCAAATCTTTTTATAAATGATTATTGTTTTGCACTGAAATCCAGAAAATAGTTATTTAAAAGATTTTCAAAATTTTGACAGCGGAAAATTAATCTTGAAAGAAAGCATGGACATATTAGCAGGGCCGGATTATCGAATAGGCAAAGTAGACAAATATCTAGGGCCCGTAATTCGGAGGGGCCCGGCTTCAGTGCAGAAGATTTCTGTTTCAAAACGAGTTAAAAATTATTTAAGAAATTAGATAGGACAGAAAAGGCTGTATTTAACAATTCCTACTAAGCTCCGCTCGACTAGCCATTATGTACAGAAAAAAAAAAAAAAACAGCCACCCGTGCGTCAGAAGTAATGTGCGCCACGAGATCTCTCGCACCATCTAGAAATATTCCTAGGGCCGTTTCTCGTGGTAGTATTCAGGCCGGATTTACCAATCCAGGGCCCTGGGCACAAATTCGGTGGGTCTCCCCTTTAAGAGTAGGCAAATTTGATGATTTAGAAAAATTACACAAAATACTGTACAGTACTTTCAATTAGATTTGAACTAGGAAGTTGTAAATTTCATTTTAAAAATAAGGTTATTGTAAACATAATATTATTGTGTAAAACTAATTATTTTAATTTAACTGAAAAATACCTATGTGAAATTTTTTCCCGAAATTTTCCGATGTTTCATATGTTTTTTCCCGGGTTTGGTTTTCTCTGTCTGTCGCCCTCATGATCAGGCCACACTAGACTGTCGCGGTAATAGAAAAAAAATTATGTTTAAACAATTTTTTTTTTAGTTTTGTGGGGGCTCCTATTTTGTGGGTGCCCGTATTTTGTGGGGGCCCTGGGCACAAAACCCCAAATGCCCTTATGTAAATCCGGCCGTGGTAGTATTGATGTATGGTTATGATTTATTTTCTAAATCTAAATTAATACGTCGCGACATCGCATATTCGATGTAGCGTTCAAGTTGCTCGAGTGCAAAGATATTACAGTTCAATAGTGTTTTATAAAAAAGTTAAAAAGGTGACACTACGGTGTGACTTGGGGTGACACCACGATATCTGTACCGGGTGTCACCCATGCTAGCTACGCTAATGTCACATTATATAAGATTTGTTTAGAAGCAACTTACTTAAATGGGGCCCCAATTTAAATTTTGTCTAGGGCCCGCTAGAGGCTTAATCCGGTGCTGCATATTAGTTATGGCCCGGGACTCTGTCATTACTGACCTCATCTCACTGTTTTTTATTATTTCTATTCTGTATCTGTATAATGTCTCTAAAAATGGAGCCAGGAATCTAAAAGTGCTTAAAATGTTTAACCAAATAAATTTCTACTGTCGTTCGCTGTTGTCTATTTGTTGTTCCTTAATCTCAAGAATGTCTGCAATCATTTGATGTAGCCGTCTGTTGTTATATTTTATTTAAATATTATAAATTGACAAGAATCTTAATTGTCACTGTAGGAATGAGTTTATAAACCAAATATAAATGCTAATAACTTGCAAAATCGCCATTAATTCATACAAATCAGACGATTTAGATATATTTTACTACATAGGACGTTAAACTGTACTTATCGCAAGATAATTCGAACTTTTTGTTTTTAATAAATTTACATAAAATATAAAGGAAAATGCTGAAATCCACAAGGTGAAAAATAATTTAAATTAAATTAATATTCATAAGCTTTACGTGATTCTATCGCTTAACATCATTTTTTTTAAATATAAAATTGCCGAAGGGCTGATAAAAATAACAATACAGTAGATTAACGTAATGTTCCAAGAATTGTTTAATGAACATTCATTATTTTTAAGATTCGGTATTGTTAACTAAATGCATTATGCATAAACAACAAATCATTTATTTCTTTGGTTTCATTAAATGATTTATCGTGATCAACAAACATAATTAAATTCTTTTCCTCTTAATTATAGATATCTCGTCTTACAATCTTTGGTAAACGACATTATAAACTAATTATTATTAAGGAAAAATCATATTCTAAAATGTTCTAGAAAACTGAAGTAGATAACACTAAACAGGATTTTGCTAGAATCGTATTTAAACGTTTTAATAATAACCAACATTTATTTATTTTGAAAATTGTCACAACACCGGACTGTAATTTGTACTCATATTTTTAATTTATTTAATTTCAGAGATATCTTTATTATTTTTAAATCAGTAGTATCTTGCCCCCGTGCAGCATACTTTTCTGATAACAACAAAGTCATGACGTTTTTCTACCAGGAAATTTTTGAATTTACGTGACATCTGTTGTAGACCAGAAATTTTTAATAGTTAATCAATGCCCATGCCCCTATGATTTATATATATTGTGTAGTCTGTCATTTATATAATACCATTTCCGAGATGAAGAAGACAGCCAGAAAGACTGGCAACAGTGAGAATTTCTAGGTCGATTATTTTTTCTAATTGCAGCCCAATAACACTGATTATTCTGTGTATTCAGAATTTAAAATTTGAAAAGAAAATGTGCAGAGAAGAAAACAAAATAATGTTTATTTGTAACATCGGCGAAAGAATATACGAAATAGATTGGTAAAACAGTTATACCGTATACTCTTATTGACATTTTTCAATTTCTTGGGCAAAAGAACATTCAAAACGTAAACGGAAAATTGAATATAAGTGACTCGATTTGATGGTCTGAATATCATGTTTTAAATTTCAGATTATTGTTCCAACTTACGACAAAAGAAATGAAAAAATAACTGTTTCGCGTATTATGTACTACAAGGTAAATCAATCGAGTCTGGTTTGTTGAAAAGTGTTGGTTTATTCATAATTATTACTGCTGTTTCAAAAAGAAATGCTTGTTATATATTCAAGGTCCAACTTACAAAATTTACGTTGATGGAACACATAGCACAGACGAAATAAATGTTTATAATTATATCATATTCTGTATAGGAAAGAAGATTTTCCGAAGAAGGCTTTTTAATGAAGAATGGCACTTCATTGATAAAAATCATCTTCACCATTATCCAGATGGTTAGAGTCAGTTTTCTTACGATGAAAATCCAGAAAAGAGCTGTAAAATATTTATATTCAGCATTTGCAAATCACTTTTGATATTTCGTAACGAATGGCGCCACAAGGAGTTTCATTTATGATGACGAATAATATAAATGTTATCTTTTAAATAAAATCTCACTACAGCCGGAAAAGTTAGGCAACTTGTTACTGGACTTTCTCTTCGCGCAACAGCTGAGAAAGTAAAATGACGTTTATATGTATCTGTAAGAAC
Source organism: Centruroides vittatus (assembly GCF_030686945.1). Classification (NCBI taxonomy): domain Eukaryota; kingdom Metazoa; phylum Arthropoda; class Arachnida; order Scorpiones; family Buthidae; genus Centruroides; species Centruroides vittatus. The sequence continues at coordinate 9,946 of NW_027122094.1, forward strand.
AAACGTATCACCGGATATCGTGATTGATTTCTTTGATTGCTTCACCCTTTCATATAAATCTTGATGCTGGTAACTAAAAACGTCAATATTACCCAAGGAGTAAGAGCCAAACATTGCTTGGATTGTGGTAATTACTTTTAGCAGCACGGAACAATATAAATGCATAATCTTAATTTTGTCAATTACGAAATGGTCCACGTAATAATTAAATTATCCATTGCTATTTTGAAAACTTTTTGAATATATCGTACTGTAATTATATAACTTTACTGCAATAATTATATTCTTCGATATTTATCTAATTAAAATAAAGTATAGAGGAAAGTGTATAGAAACAGTGATGGCGAGATTAGTATGATAATTCATCAGCTGTACATGATTTAAATGTCTATTATTTTTATTTTTATATGAAATTAGTAAAAGTGAAAAACAAGACAATGGATTTACATGATATTCCAAGAAGTTGATTCAATTAAAAATATAATTTTTTTCAGATTTCGATAAACTTTTGTACATGCGAACTGATCATATTTGATAAACCAAACAATAGAACTATTCATCATTCGGTGTCATTAATTTAATCCCTGTAATGGCTTGGCTTCTCATTTATGAATATTTTAGTGAGATTTTATTTATAGTTTGTTTAATTGCATTTTTATGCAGAAAATAAGCGTAATAAATTAATATCTTGGTTAAAAACAGTGCTAAAATGCAGAATAGTAATATTAACCTGCTTAGATTTTAAAGACTAATGTCTTTAATAAGTATTCTTAACATATTGTAATTTATACTCTTTTAATTACTTATCAATATAATAGTTTTTCAATGAAAAAAATTTGTCTAAATATGATGTATTGTTCTCATTTATCAATAGTCGACATCACTAAAATTTTTCCTATAGTTTCCTCGTGTTTTAAGACAACATATATTTAAACAATACTCGACGGCGACATGATAATGACCAACATACTTTCTCCACTTTTCGTCTTACTGTTTTCGTTAGTGGTTCCAGGACATTTGTTACCCACAAACGAATCACTTGATTACGAAACACAACCAGCAGACGAAAATGAAGACGCTTTACGTTTTATTAAAGATATGGATGGAAAAATGAAAACATTAATAAGATCCGTAGTCAAGTCCAGTTTACCTTACGTGTTGAAGATGTCCGAAGAGGTGACGTTATCTTCTTCGTGTATGAGTAGTTTAATGCGATTCGTGAAAGATTTCATGAAAATGAAAGATTGGACCTTCAGCTGTGAGTATGTCTTAAAAAATTAGTAATTCCACCTACGTTTTAATATTACTGTTTGCTTATGGTACATATTATAGAAAGTAAATGATGCTTTTTAAGATTAAACAAAACTCCTGGTCCAGAGCAAAAATACATTTGTTGTTGTTTATATTATGAATTTCTAAATTAATCTATTTAACCCTCGGGGTGTCTGGTGAAGAAATTTCCGCCGAACGCCTGGTAGAGTCCCACAGACCCCAAAATAAAAACTTACATTATATGGCTTGTAAAGATAATTTTAATGTTATGTTAATATATATATAAAATAGGTTTATTAAGACATATTTAGAATAAAACAATCATTGATTTACGTGAAATATTTATTCACACGACTACATAATAAAAAACATCAACTTTTTTTGTTGTAACAAAAATATTAACTTTGTTTCTATAGAAATCATGATGTAATCTCATTATAATTTAAGTATTTTGGGTTGATTTTAATGGCACTTAATATAATTATCTCTTAAAGCATAAAAATTAAGCTTTTTCAGTTAAAATTTGAAATCGAGAATTCAGGCATTTTTCCCATAGGAATTTCGCATGTCCCACGCAAACAAATCTAGATCATTTTTTACAGACGCTCAGTAGCTGCTTAAACGTTTATCTACTGACAACGTAAACGTGTTATAAATCAAGCAAACACAAAAAATATTACTTACACTTTTGCAACGCGGAGCGCCTGGTGGGGTCTGTGAGGCCCAGCACTTATTCGACCACGTCTTGTTCGCAGAATACCGATCGATGAACTAAAAATTTTGTGGGGATCGCAAGCACATGAAGAGAACTGAAGCTACTAATAACCTTAAGTCGCTAACGCAAATATTAAAATAGTTATGAACTTTTGAAAATGAGTAGCTCATCAGATTCCTTTCAGACCCCTCCAGGCACTCCGAGAGTTAATTTAGCGAGTATGTTGAGAGTATTTCTGTAAAATCATCGCTGAAGCTTAGCTCTATGTTACATTTAATTGAATTAAAACGTGATTATTGAACTTTATGTTGAATTAGTTATTATTATTATTATATTAGTGAGGTTGAGACCGAAGTTTTCAACCCGAAAACGTGTACGTCGGACGTTCGGCGACGCTTTCCTGTAAGCCTAGAAGTTAGGCAATGGCCTTTGGAATGTCAGTTGAATCACGCTCGACATACTGTAGGCCATTGCTTAACTTCTAGGCTTACAGGAAAGCGTCGCCGAACGTCTGACGTACACGTTTTCGCGTAGAAAACTTCGGCCTCAACCTCGCTATTTTCTTCTAAAAAACGTAGTGTTAGCAGTACGAATTTTCACAGTGGCGTGCCGTCATTGAAAGCGATGGAAGTGCCGTTTCCACCTTCCAATGACCTTCCCTTGTATTTTATAAAATATAAATTTTCATATTTTAACGTACTTTGAATTAATTAAAATTAATATATTATTATAACTGCATTATGTATCTTTTACAAATTTCTATACTACATGTGAAAAAAAAACGATAAGATTGCTATTGTATATTCGAATAATTCAGTGGCAGAAGGAATGTCGAAACTAAGTCAGTTTCTAATCAGCCAGATTATATAGGCATTAGCACATGCGGTTTACAGTGCACCAACCTCACCCGGTAGAAGCAACACACGCGTAAAGAGTCCGACTTTATATCCCGGAGCGGTTGTGGGCTGTTAGCCGCCTGCTAGATATTCGGCCACCCTCGCCCGATTATGTGAATCACGAGCAGACTAGATCAACGGCGAGCAACCCCCGGCCCGCGGGCCAGCTACAGCTCGCGAAAAGTTTCTATCCGGCCGGCGAGATCTTTAATAGATTATTAAATTAGAAAAATAACTCCAATTCTTTGTAATTTTCGAAAACGATAGGAGAAATAAATGTAGTAATTAACTTTTTATTTATTTATTTCATATTTGCAGACTAAAAAAATTACAAGTTACAAGAAGGCGTCAATTGACTACTACGGCCCGCGGAAACAACGTAAAATTTATTCTGGCCCATGTTATAAAAAAGGTTGCCCACTCTAGACTAGATAATCTAGTCTAGATTTATAACTTAACCCGACCAATAGGAGTTTACTGGCATGCTTTTATGATAGTTCTGTATAGTTGACAGGAGTTTTAAAAAAATCCATTAAAATATTAGTAATGTTCAAAATAACCACTCAATTGGTTTGACAAAAAACACAAATTTTATATTTACAGTAAATGTACAAAATGATCCAAATTAGAGTTACAATTAATTATGCACAAACACTAGTCTGAACAACAACAGATTATTCCCGTACAAATTCGTCGAAAGAACTCCTTACGAACAAACAGACTTGTAATTAACAAAACCTCCGAGTCAGGAACAAGTTCGTACACAACCACGTAACTTCCAACGAGAGAGTTAGTTAGCACCTCGATAACGACGATCTCCCTTGATCCGATCCGATCACCTCCGATACGATGCCAGCCGATCCCGATACGAACTTAAATAGTCGACGGCGTTCGAACCCTGCTCCAATCAAATTTGAATGTTCCCGCAACGGCCGCCAACGGTCACTTCCCGCCGGCCAATCGTCCGATGGTCGACGATTTGAAACTTAACGGTTCTTCCCACGGAAATTCCTAACGGTCGTTTCTACCGGCCGATCCTAACGACTTTTCCGTTATGACAGTTCGTTATAACAAACAGGTGGGAATCGCGCGTCTTGGCGATTCCATACCTTAAAATATTTGATATATTTATTCTGCGTTTATTCGTTTAAACTTCGAGCTTATTATTTAAAGAAGATATATTATTAAAATGAACAAAAATGCTTATTATTATAATTAGTAAACGCTGTTATTTGTATCACGTGAAATCCCTTTGAAAACATCGAAAAATGCAAAACAGTTTAAGAATTTTTTTACTCTATGTCTGAATGTTAATGTACAGTACAGCTGATTCTTGATAATCCGACAGGTATGGGACCAAAAGATTGTCGGATTACCAAAAGTGTCCAAATTACCGGAAGGGATTGAATATTTAGCATTGTTTTGCTAGTAGTAGCCTACAATATTCCTACATTTTATGAGTAAAATGCTGCCTAGGTTATTATGGAAATGAAACACCCATTTCAGTTAACGAAAACATGTTTATTAAAAGAAATATGAAATTAAAATCAACAACTGTAGTGCCTTTGACCGGTGTGCTTCTTCTCTCTTTCTCTGTAAATCGCAAACGTTTTCGAACCTCGTTGGGTTCTTTGTCAGGCGTAACGGAATTCTGTTCTACAAAATTTAAATATTTCGTCGAAGTTGACCGTTGATTTAGAAAAAATTGCATTCTGGAACGCTGTTGCGTGCAGCCGATGTCGTCATATTAGACTTGCGCAATGTGAGTATAGCGCTACTTCAGGGATCTGTTGAAAAAGGCTTCCCAAGCCGATGATAAGTTGACCTCCTTTTTAAAATTGATGCAGTGTGTGTTGCTGCGGGTGTTGAGTAAGATGTATATAGCTTCAAGCCATTTGACGTGATCTTGTCGAAACGTGGAGTGAATAATTGCGGCACGGGTGAAAAGAAGCTCTACTTCTGAGTCGGATGAATAGACTGCTAGGGCGGTGTTTTGTCTATGGTGTAATACATAGACATAGACAAGCATACATGTAACCGGACGGGACTACGGTGACCTTGACGGGAGGTGCGTCGGACTACTGAGCATGTCTACTTCAAAAGCGTCGAATTATCAAGGGTCGCTGTATATGTAAAAGGCACGATTTTGTTTATCCTCTTCGAAGCTTAATAACTCTTGTGTTTTTATCTGACATATTCTGAAATTCTGTAAAGAGCTTTGACTTTTAGGTAAATTGGCGTTCGTAAATTTTGGTTGCTTAAAGGAATTGGTGTGTCATATCTCGAGTAAAGTGGGATTAAATGAAGATTCTACTTCTTATTAGCATTTACAGTTTTGAAATAAAATATTATAACGGATGTTTTTAGTATTAAATATTGGCAAAAAAGTTAAGCAACTCGTTGCTATATAATTTTTAATGTTTAAAGTTGTGTTCGTTGTTTCAGTATTGGATTCTATCGGAAAACCTCCGTCGGGATTTTTACGAGGAACATTGTGGATTCAAGGTGATTACGATCAATGCCTTGACATCGAAACCATGGAAAATAAAGTCATCAGAGGCAAATTCTGTTCAGTTCTTATCAAATTTCCAAAGTTACGACAGGAAACAATACGGATGGTTTCTTCATCCGACATCACAATCGTTCAATTATTGAAAAATCTATGTGTGAGTATTTAACGATAATTTTATATGTTATTTTTTATCGATAAAAATAATCAAGTCATTAGCATGTGCGTACATAACTCGGTACAATACAGTGAAGTTTCTCAGGTATGTTGTGTTTCAAATCAATATTTAATATCGTGACCATTTAAAAAAAACTATTGTAGTGAGGAAATAATGCAAACTTCGTGCCAAATTTTAATATCTATTGTTAACTTTTATTATCTTCGATAAGAAATTACTCATACTCAACTTTTGACTTTTGTAGAAGTGCTGTAATAAGTCGTTGGTTGACTTTGACATATACTTTAAGCTATTATTTGCGAGTCTAAATAATATACTGTAATTTTCTATAACTATTTAAAAGAAGTTTTTGTACGAATGAACAAAAACATGACGTATTTATTATTAAGCCTTTGTGTTACTTAATTAGTTAATTAAGTACAGTAGAGCGTCGTTAATCGGAACGTCGGTAATCGAAATGGCCGGAAATCGGAACGATTTTCACTCGGACTGTGTCGTGCTGAATCGAACGTTTTTGATACTAGATTTACTTTTAAAGTATAATTTTCATGTTTTTTATGTTTTTCGATATATTTATTTTGTTTGTACAATATGCAGAAATAATTTTTAACGATACAATAGCCTCGATTATTATTATAAAAATTTTCGTTAAGCTTAAAATCGACGAAAATTCAACACGAAGCGACACGCAACGAAGAAAAATTATAACATCGGACAGGTTAATATATTTTTTCGTACAAATTCGGAAATCGTAACAAATGACAAATTGGAACAACCCCAGTCCCCAATTGACTCCAATTTTTCGACGCTCTACTGTACTTAATTACTTAATTACTGTTAGTACACAGACTTATGAAGGATATCAGAAAACAAACCTAAAACAATGTTCTTAAAAAACATAAAAATTAATGGCAATTCTTGTAATTTCCAGAAACCTTTTTCTATATCTCAACTGCTAAGCATGTTAAAGGAGTTTCGTTTAGATGTTTGTATTCCAGATTCCTGTAGTGAAAACGACTTGGAAAATATTGGAAATTGGAGTAAGTTTACTGCAGTAAAACGTTATAAACATTTAAATATTTTATTGTTTACCGTAATTTCATAATTCAAAGATTTTTTTATTATAACGTTATAAAAATATAAATTATTACCTGATAATTAATATAAATATATTTGACAATTATTTCTAATAGTTTAACTTTATGCTGTTCTTTTAAGTAATAAGAAAACCTCTAAAAATTGAAGTAGAATTCTGTAAAACGAAAGAAGAGAAGAAAGAATATTCAATATCTCAACTGATTTGTTTGTAAGTTACTTTTTCTATTCGCGTTTTAATTATTCGGCAACAAATTGCATAGCTACAAATTCTCACTAAAATTTATCCAGTCGGCTGTCTATCCGTTTGACTTTCTTAATCTCGAAAACAGATTTAGAGTGGATCCGAAAACAGTAGCAACAGTAGACCCCGATAAACTATACATAAACCTACGATGCTAATTGAAATGTCATTATATTTTAATTCAGAAATATTCACCCGAAAGTGTAAGATAGATGATCAGCACGACTCTATTGTTAAAAGTATAATGTGCAGGCACAAGCAACTACGTATTTGAGAAGGAAAACATATATTTTTAATTTAATAGTGTGAATGGTTTATTAACAAAATTAAAACGATAAAGAACTGTAACAATTTTTCTCACTTTACAAGTACTATACATAAATATTTCCTAACATAATTACTGTAATTATGTTTCTGTATATGACTACAATCCATTATTTTATTAGAAGTTATAGGTCCTTTTAGATTTTTTATGCTTTTAATTGTTATTGAAAAATAATATCGTATTCTTTAAATAAATGTACGAAAATAAACAGGAAATTTATTTTTATTTCAGAGCCGTGTTCGGCACTTTAATCATTTCCGTAATCTTAGCAACAACCGTTCACGCTCTGTCGAAATCACAAATAGTTAGCAAAGAACAGATAAATGGTAAGTCAGTCAGTTACAGAAGTATTGTAAAGTAACACGTGTTTATTTTTGAAACTTACACAGCAGATAGTTTATATATGTTTTATTATTATTTAATAATTTAACACTTGATATTTATAGGAATAATATTTGACGTCGTCGTTTCGTTATCCGCACTCAGCACTACAAGTAAACTGTTTTCAGGCAACATTTACGAGAATACAAGAGCGCTAAGTGGAATAAAAGTTTTACTAATAAATTACATTATATTTGGTCACGTTATAGCAACTTTCGGAATAATACCGACCGTTTTTGGTAATTATGTTTTGTGATAACAATACGTTGTTATATATATAACTCTCGAAATATACTCCAATAGACAAGTGTCTTGCTAATGTTACAATTACATTTTACGACATTGTCTATAAAGAAACTTATTCTTAAAAGTTAATAAGTTTCACAATTTGCTGAGGCATTTATTTTTTGACGCTACCAATCGGTCCACAAGTGGCCGAGTGAATTAATCAATTGAACCAATGTAGAGTGTTGTTTATTCTCTCGCTAAGTAGGCCTTTTTAAAATATTTTTCACGTTTATAACATTTAAATAGAAGCCAGTTTCCCGTAGAAAGTTGTTTTGGAAGACATTACCCTAGGCCGTTCGATTACCAGTTACGTTTTTAATATTTCTATTATACTTATGCCTGATTATATTTATTTTTGACAATTTTTATAATTTTTAGCTTCGAAATTAAAAGTTTTACACATTTTTACTTTTCAATTTTGAACTTTTAACTTTGTGATTCTTCGTATGTAATTTCATTTCAGTAACGTTATTATTCGGACTGAAGATTCTTGTATCTAACGTAGTGTTAAAATATAAACTTAACTTTAATATATAAATAATTTTCAAATATTATTTTAAATTTACTTGCAGAAAAATATATAAATTTATCCAGAATAGTGAATTACATACCAACAGAAATTGCCTCTAATTTATACGTATTGATTGAAAGTTTTTTCTTAATCAGGTAAGATACACCGGAACGTATTTAATTCGAAAAATAGAAAATTAACATAATTATGAAATTTTATTTAAATTTTAACTTTAATTGTTTGAAATCAAATATTAAAGCGTAATTAAAGCATTAACAGCGCTTTTTTCGGTCTTCAAACGCCAGTCTTCATTCCAGACTACCAGGGAAAAAGTCGGAAACCTCAAGACTGTTCAGGTACCTCGTCGAAATCGCTTCGACAGTCTGAATAGTCCCGAAGTGATATTCCTTTTAGGCTCTGATTGATACGAGGGAACAAAGGAAGTCGAGAGGACAACTTCTGGACTGTCGAGTGGTTGCTACAGCGTTGACAAGCTGTGTTCGGTCAGTGCGTCTCTCACAATTAGCGACATGTGACTGAGAGCATTGTCCTGAACGAGCATCTAGGTACCGGCAATCTCCTTTCGGACCCAGCGGACAGTAATTCTCAAACGTTCGACCACTATTGCGTAAAATTTACTGGTCACTGTTTGTCCAGAAGGAGCAAACTCGATTGTTGATAACACCTTGTACGTAAAAGTAGAAAATGAGCATCGATTTCACTTTTGTTTTCTCTGATGTCCATCTCGTTGTTCGTCATCGACGTCTTCCCAACCACTGTCTTTTCACTTGTCAACCATTTTCACTGTCTTTGGGCTGGTCGATAAGGTAATAGACGAAATCAGATATGAAAAAAATCAAAGATCAAGAGACCACGATTAACTGTACCGAAATGTCATCGTACTAAATTTGATCGCATTTCGACTGCTAAATCTTTGTAGATAGCATTTAATAACGACAATTTACATATCCATTGTTACTGTTTCATGACTAATCATCTCCTTGCAAATACAATAGCGTTTATAACAAGAGTTGTCATCAGAGTAAATTTAAATTACGATGTTATAACTTGTTGTATAAAAAATTTCTTATATATTCATCCACATTTCTTTTTGTTATTTAGTGGATTTCTGACATTTTACACACGGAAACAAAAAGCAAGCTCAAAGATGCAATATGTGCAATTCGTGATGAACAGAGCTATCAGGTATAATAACTTACATTAAAGTTTTGCATAAAAGAAGCTTTTATCTACGAACCTTTTTCAGGTTAACTCTACCAGTTCTTTGTGTTATGGCCACGACTATTATTTTACCTCTTTTGGGCGATGGTCCACATTGGGAAGAGGTTAAACGTCACGCTGAATTTGCAGAACGACATTGGTGGGAATTTGCAATTCATATTCAAACTTATACAATTTATACGTATAACGTAATTGTTTTAATTTTCATTTGAATAGATATTTTTATTATATTTATAATCCGTGTATTATTTTAAATTGCAGTTTTTGTCTCATTTATGGTTCATTAGTGATTTGATGCAATTAACCATTATTACAGCGCCATTGTTATTCCTGTGTGATAGGTAAAGAGATAAATTACTTATATGATTATTTAGTGTTTTTATTAAATTTAGTTATATATAATCAAGTAGTAATTACATAAGTTGTTTAAAAAATAATCAAAATTAGATATAACTTCGTTGATTTCAATTAGATACCGGTCATGTAATTAATATGAGAACTATAAAGATATTTCTCAAAAAAATGTTTGTAAATTTCACATTATAATAATTTGTAACATGATTAAAAGTGTACACATAATCGTCCCTCAGTAATTTAATGCACAACTAAACCTGTATAAAACGGAAGATATTTTTTTCGGCTGTAGGACAAAATCAAAGAGTACATAGTTGATAAAGAAACGGTTGTACATGCTGTAAATTTATCTTGTGTGCACTGGCTACGATCTAATTAACATCGAATATACAAGAAGAAATTGACTAAGATGATTGGTACCGGTAAAGGATGAAGTTAGGAATAGCAATTAAAGTGTTACAATGGCTGAAGTGGCTACGTGACATAATAATTTCATCGGTGTAATATCGTTTTGCCATTGAAATTACGCTGAATTAGATATTAGTTTCGAATTGGCTCGTTCGTTGTCGTGTGTCGTATATTTACAACAAAACAATTCAGAAGATTTAGTTGTATTCATATAGCAACTATATTATTTCTAGCTGGCCAGAGTATTGTGCCATTATATTTCGTGTTAGAAATACAGCATCTCAGAACCTTTAATTTGTATGGAAATTTTCAATTTATTCTTTGAAAGAGAATATTAATTATTTTGTAAATTTCTACGTAATTTATTTCGAAAAAATTCGCAATTATGACTGTCAACAAAACTATTTCGACATAAAAGTTTGAATATTTTCTGACAGTTTCGTTTTTCTTATAATGTAAATAAATTGGAAGCATTTTATTAATTTATTGTGATTTTACTGATAACATTTATATATATTTTTTTGCTTCAGATGGCCAAAACATGGACTATTTGTAATATTTATGTTAGTTATTGTTGGCATTACCTCACACGTGACTTACATGGTGACGACAGACAACTTTAATTTCATTGGATACTCTTTTAACAGGAAGTAAGTTTCAGTGAAAAATTAAATACTTAGAGTACATTATTATATATTCTATTTACTTACTATGGCAATACGCGGCACCTATTTTACGCACATTAATATTTTTATGTATGTATTTTTAATTATATAAAAAAATTGTGATGTATTATATATGATACATTTCCTTATAAAACACTTTGATACAGACAAAATAAAGATAACTTTTTCTTAGGCCATGAATTACTTTTAAAAGTTTAAACAATAATAAGATTATACATTATAATATATTTAGCATGTCATATGCAAAGAATGTTAATTTTATCAATTACTTTACAGAAAATTTTCTACTTACCTCGGTAATAACTATCAAAAACCGTATTACTCGCACCTGACGTCTTATTGCACAGGTTTATTAATTGGAAATATTCTGTCAAACAAAAGAGAACTGAAGTTGAAAAAAGTAAGTCACTTTTTTACAGTTTTCCATATCGTATTACACGTATTGTAACATAAATCATATCATAGATAAATAGTTATATCGAAAGTTAACGTTAACTTGCAATATATAACTAATAGAATTCAGAATATTTGTTATTATTTAATCAACTGAATTAAATACAAAATTAAACACACTTTCGTTCAGTTTCATGTGTACTTTAATGTTTATTGTACTTCAATGTATAAATACTAAACTACAGTTTTACGTCTAATGTCATCATTAATCATCTTATAACTAAATTATAAATAAATATATATTTTAAATACAATAATAAATTTGAATTTTGAAGTATTAAATTAAATAACCGTAAAACCTTTCTAAAGAGAGTGACATTCCTGGAAACGATCAATATTAGCAGTTTAGTGGTTATTTAGCATTATTATGACCTACTAATTTCGAAATCTGGAATATGGGATTAACAGTGGCCCGCTTGATGGCAATCATATGGTCTTGGGTTCCGAAATAAAAGCTTTCTTAGACCTACCAACAGTCGGATATTGACGTTTACCTTTTTTTTCCTTGATAGATTTGTCGAGAATTCTATTAAACAACTGTAAGTGATCATCGCTATGGTCAATTGAATCAAGCAGAAAAAATATGATGTACCGGGGCAAGACACTACTAATTTAAGTAGACAGCATATATTTTAATTTTGAAAACATTTGTTTGTTTTCAGATTTACCGTGTAATCTCCTGGATAATTTCCTCGTCTTTATTGATGTATTCTATTTTGGATTGCACAAACAGATAACTGAAGTGTCTCCAAACAAATCCTTTGTTTTTATTCACAAAGCTTTGTCACCGTTCATGTGTATAATTGGACTTTCGTGGACATGTGTAGCTTGTATAACTGGACATGGAGGTACGTCGATTGCACAGCTTTATTGATCTAATAATTTCGTACATTTGTAATTATTTAGCTTTATTCAACAAATAAACACTAGAATATTGTAATATCAAGTGAGAGGTGTAACTTATTTTCGAACTGAAACAAGTGAACGTGTGAACTGTTACTTTCTTCAGTAATATTTTTTATTTTCAGGTGTTGTTAACAGATTCCTGTCTATGAAAGTCTTCACCATTTTTGATCGTTTGAATGCGTGGGTTTACGTGCTTCATCCTTTAATTATACTTTATATTCACGCTCAGCTTAGAAAGGCTACAACTTTAACTGAACTAAATTTGGTAATTTTTTATCAATTTTTATATAAACGTAATTATAATTGATGGATTTACGTATAAATTAATATGTATATATTACTTTAAACTATAATAACATCAATTAACACAATTCGTATGTCGAGAAGTTACACTTGTATCCTTGACGTAGACGATGTCACCATAAAATTCTGCTCGTTTAAGTGTAACATACATTTAAAAGAATTCTTGAGTTACAACTAAAAATATGGGAATTGCCGAATAAAATTTAAAGTCTTATTCTAAGTACTTATGTTACAGTGAATAAGTGTCACAGAGGCTAACACTGTATATTATAAGTTAAAACGACTACAATTTGCGATAAAAATAGCAAGTACAGCAAATAATGTAGAATTAAAACAATTTGAGTCGTATTAGTTAACCATATTCGACCTTTGATTGTATTGTTAACATTATTTTTCTTTTCAGTGGATGCTGTTCGCACTGGTGTTGTTTCTTTCGCTAATTGTATCTTTCTTCTGTTACGTCTTTATCCAAGTTCCTCTCCATTTTCTGGCTTTGATATTGTTACGTTCAAGATCAAGGAAGAAAATTTCACTCGAAAATTGCCAATTAACAACAATAAATACGCGACTTTAAACCGAATGATATGCACAGATTAAGCAGGTTACTAATTATATTATACAGAGTTTAATCGATCTTTTAAGTACTTATATTATATGAAAAAAATTAAACACACATTAAAATGTATTCACACGTTATAGCATTCTACTGATAATATTTAGAAATTTTCATTTTGTCTAACGAGAATGGAACATTGTAAGACTATATATTTTGTATACGAACCTTGAAAGTATATCAGGGTTAATAAATTACTTAAAAAACTGAAAACTTGTGAGCATTTAAGATATATTCACAATAATAAAAATTACGTGTAAGTGTATACTATTTTGGAATTTTCAAAATTCACATGCATATTAATGTGAGTGAATTTATAACAAAATGGTGTAGAATTGATTACATTGCGTATACGAGAATGGTATTATTTATTTATTTAGTACAAGGTACAAATACCCTTTCACGGTATGTTCCATAAGAAAAAGATACAGTAAAAAGATAATCTGTGTACAAAGTCTACGTCCATACTTGCAAAAACCAAAACATAATAGAGTAGAACCCCCCTAAAACACGGATCCATATAACAAGGCGAAAAAATTGCGATCATGTTCGCGTATCACGCTAAAACAGACTCGTATAACACGGTAAAACGTCATCGCCGATTCGTGTCGCGACAGGATTGGTCGAATCTGAACCAATAGCGGACATTGCACAAACCGTTGAGTTTAAACGAGCATCGGACCTACTAAAAACCATTTATCATTCAACGGTCATAACAATTAAATTTATATTAATGATTCACAGAAAAATAACTTATCGGGTAACACGCGCCCGCCGTTCGATGAGCCGCTCCGCGACGAAAACAAGGTTAAGCAATGGCGTCGTTAAGCGGTGCACACTCGGTAAGTAATTCTGCAATTTTTTGTTTAGAGCATAGTTAATATGGATTATTCTCAAAAAATTATACGTGATTTGGAAATGTTAAGTCAAATTAGTCTAGAATCGATTAATTTTATGGAAGAAAATTTTTCAAACAGCCGTAGCCTCTAAAGTGCACGCGTGCCTGGCTGTGAATTTATGTGACACGAAACGTATCTACCGTGTTATAGGGGTGTCTACTGTACACGATAATTTATATAAGCATTACATGTTCACAGTGGCGTAGCTTCATTTTCAGCGCCTTGAAACAAGTAGAATCGATGAAGCTTTTTCTCATTAGATAGTGCTCATTTTTCTTTTTTCCATAGAAAACGGTGCGCAGTCAAGCCCCGTTTTCTATGAAAGGTCATAGTATCATCCCAAAAATGGCTTTGCCGTTTTACTTGTTCCGATTTAAAATCTTACTTAATAACAATTTATTTGAGTTAAGACAATGAAGAAAATATACACATTTTCAAGTCTATGTTTGATCCATTTTCACCAACCACAGAAGTAACAGCTAAAAACACATGAAGAAAAACTTCGCAAAAAGACAAACAGTAAGTAGAAAAATTCACATGGTTAAAACGATATCAACGTCAGCCTTTCTATGGAGGATCTGACGTTTTCACATTAAAAACGGAAGTATAATCTTCTTACCATACCATCAAGTCCTTAACATATTTATAACTGGTCTGGCCCTCTAGTGGTGGTTCCGAGTATTCCAATTTCATTTACATATTGTTATATAACTCTGGATATCTTCTATTTCGATGTTTTTCTACTTACTGTTTGTCTTTTTGCGAAGTTTTTCTTCATGTGTTTTTAGCTGTTACTTCTGTGGTTGGTAAAAATGGATTAAACGTAGACTTGAAAATGTGTATATTTTCTTCATTGTCTTAACTTCGAAATAGAAGATATCCAGAGTTATATAACAATTTATTTGAGATTCGAGGCATTTCAACAATAAGATATTCAATTTAATAAATGTAAATATATATATATAATCGCGATGAATTGATAATAATAATAATAAGCGCAGAGCTCAAACGGTTAGGAGTCGAAAGTTGAAATTCGGTACACAGTTAGGGTACTTCACGAGAATTGGAAGGGATTTTTCGAAATTTCCCCCGCGGGGAGTGGTTGTTAACAATGGAAAACAACAGAAAGCAACGTGCAAGATGTACCGGATTTGGACAAACAAAGAAAATAAGAGAAGCATCACTAGAATTTAAAGAAAAGATTTATGAGGCAAACATAAGAGCTGTAAAGAGTGGAGGATGAAAGAAGTTTATTCCTTAACAATGGAGTGTTGAGTAACAATGAAAGTGTTAAGAGAAAGCGACGTGCAATATTTATAGGTACAGATGCGGTATTTTTTGCGTTTTTGCGGGAAAACGAACATATTTTTAGACCCATCTAAAAATTAATTTAATTAGTTTGGAAACAGGGAGACCTAATTCTTGCGTTCTGTGAAAACAGGCTATTCTGTTATTAATATTGTTACGAAATACATTGTTGTTTGTATCGTTTTAGGTTAAATGGCCATTTTTACCATAAAAATGAAGATTTTGGGAGCTTGGAAAGAATTTATTTGTTAACGTTAGAAATGTGTATAGGAAGGAATTAAACCAAGTGCGAGTAGGAGGCAGTTTGCTACATCGTTTATATTTATACTACGGTATAAGTTGGGCGTTTTCCGAGTAAAAAATAAGAACAAACATTAAAATTATTAAATTAATTCGTATTTCTAACCCTTATATTATATCATATTATATTTTTTGATTTATATAACTAGAAAGGTTATCTTATGTAAGAGTTTGTTACACCGAGTGTCCAAACTGAGACATTTTAAAAATTCCTTAAATTGTGTACAGTAGGGAATAAAGAATTTTCAAAATGTATTAGATTGGGCACTCGGTATGATATAACCGTATATAAGATAACCTTTGTATTTGTATAAATTAAACACTATAATATAAAAAAACATTGAAACGAAAACCATATAAAGAGTTTGGTTATTTCAGCCTACATCGTATCATGCCACGATACAGAAGTGTCCGATAGAAACGGGGGTCAAGGTCTCTGAGCCCAAAAATGTAGAAATCTTGGGGTTATTAGAAAATGTTCCCTATATTCTCCCTCTTTTATACATAACAGCTGGCAAAGTAAAAATAAAAATTGATACTCATCACGCTGGATTTTAGATGCATAAAACCAATTTCTTAATTAATACATGCATTGA
>NW_027122095.1:0-8252 GCF_030686945.1 Centruroides vittatus
TATTTAAATTTTTTTATACTCAGATACCGAAAACGACATTTTTTTACTTACAAACAGGAAAATAACTTTGCCAAACACATTTAATGTATACAAAATTAAAAATGTTTTAAAAAACAGAATTAAACAAATCCGGTACAAACTTTCATTTTTATCACAATTCATTTATTTATTTATTTAACAGAGGATCGATCACATTTAATTGAATTGTTTATCAATTTCATTCGTAGATGTTGGGCGCATTAGTAAAGCGGCTGGAATGCAGTTGGATAAGCAAGCTAATGACATTCTTCATTTTTAAATGAAACGTTGTTTATCCAGCTGTATTAAAGCCGCTTTACAAGGAAATACAAGTTTGTTGCTTTACACATGTGTTATACAGAGATGCTACGTTTCTGCAACTGGATTAAACCTCGATGACTCGCACTTTATAAAATGAAATGGTTTGGATGATCGCATTATCAAATCAAACCAAGATTTGTCAAAATCGATGGAGAACATGGGTGTAGAACTTTTAAGAGAACTTTTCCACCCATTGCGACGTCGGCCAGGCCGACAATGAAGCGACTGGCAAAGACGGCCTACATAAAGACAAATATGATGATGTATAGAGCTTCAAAACTTGGCAGTATATTATTTTAGTAGTTAGTTATTAGTTATATTTTAGTAGTTGTCCATTGAGAGAGATAATGCTGCACAACTAGACTATTTTTCTAATTGATTAATTCAATACTGCTAAAAGCTGCAACAGCAGTTTTGTGGAATCTCCATTTCTATCAGTGATAGGTGTACTGTACAAACTGCTATAATTAATTGAACACTCAAATCAAACTTTATAATTTCTGTGAAATTAAATAATGAATTTAAATTAATAATGTAATTATATATGTGATAATGTATCATTGTTACTTCTTATTTGATAGTTATTGAATTTAAAATATATTGATACTGTCTATCCCTTCTAATCTTGGCCGGATTTTATATGGAACATATCAAAAGATATTTTTATTCATGTTTATGTAGAAATTTATACTTATCCTTGTTTACACTCAATAACCAAAGAACATTTTTATAATGCATTCTGTGCGAAATACAAAAATTAACTATTCAGTTGAGACTAGGCTAACAATATAAAATTATTATGGAAAGTAAATTCCAAATAACAGGACATTGCCAATGAGTTTCAATAACATTAATTTCTTAAATTATTATTTTATTTCAATCTTTTATTATAAAAAGACATTAATAATTGCTTCTCCAGTTAAATTTTGGCAGAAATTCTTTCACATTTTGTAAAATACAGAAAATACCTGTCCTTGTTTTCCATACCCAATGGTAACTCTAAATGGGATGGCTAGGGCAGTAAAGGAATCAACCTTGCTGCCCTTAAGAATCTGAATGTAAGTCTGGATTAAAAATCTCAAAAAGTTTTCATAAGTAGTCTGTCCTAGAAATGTTAAGCCCAATCTCTCACCATTTTCATTGTATACCTGACTTGATGGGTTTGATTAAAAAAAGCCATTTTACTGCCTTCAGGGTAGAAAGTCAAAATAAAAAAACAAAACTATTCAATTCTAATTGAGAAGTTAATTTATTTTAATGACAAACATATACAGAAATACATTATGTCATTGTTTGTTGTTTGTTTCTGTTTTTATTATTTATTATATTATTTATATTGTCTTAAATGTAAATGTAATAACAGTTTACAATCTTTAATACATAATAAAATAATATAGAAAACTTGTTGCAGGTTAAAAAAAAAATGAAATTCTCTTTGTTGATATTTTTACTTTCTGCACTTCTACAATATGTTCAAGAGTGCAAATTTATAAATCTTGGTAAAAATTGCAAACTATTTTTAAAACTTTAATATAATGATGAAAATAATGCAAGGCCTTGACAAAATGCCAGTATTATTTTAGCTTATTTTTTTGCAAAGGGGATTCCAGAAGACACTGTGATACACAGTGATATGCATTGTCTAGATATTGCAGACAGAAATATATACCAAACAAAATTAGAATCTAATATTATCAAAGTGCAGTATACTTTGTGGTGTAACTTTTATCATAAAGAATGGATTTTTCATTTGTTTAAGAATAATACATCATCATTTGATGTGCAATGTGTGAAAGATACAAGACTGTCAGAAGATGCTAGAATAATTAATCACTCTAATAACTGTTTTCTGCAAATTTTAGAGAATGTGTTTCAGTTTTTTCAACAAAAAATTAATTACAAAGCATCCATAATTAATTCAATAACAGTTTACTGTGATTTGATTCATGTATTACAGATTTCACCATCATTAAAAAATATTAAGACTTTAAATTTATCAGAAAATAAAATCTCTGAAATTACATGTGAAGCATTTGTTTTTTTCTAAATTTGACTCATCTATATTTAGGAAAAACTGCAGTTCATAAAATTTGCAATATGTCTTTGCATAAATTAGTTCAATTACAAGAAATAGATCTATCTTTTAAGGTATTAGAATTCATTTCAGAACAATTATTTCAAAGTAATAGTCTGATACGCAGCATTAATTTAAGTTACAATCTCATCAAAGAACTTTCTCCTTCTTTGTTGTTTTTTGCTTCCAATTTACAAGTGATAGATCTTAGTCATAATCATTTAACATTTATAAGTAAAAAGAGTTCTTTTCCAGGATCCCACAAGAGAAAACAATTAATTTAAGTTTTAATCAACTAAGATTTTTGGATGAGAATTTGTTTTCTAACAATCATCATTTAACTGTAATAAAGTTAAACAATAATTATCTGAACAAATTTGAGTTTAAGATGATTTCTGATCAACCTGAAATAACAATAGAAGAATTGTTTAAAGTCATTCCCTTGAAGAAAAGTGAGCAAGTCAATAGTATACTTAAAAATTACATTGAGTATAAAAATGTAACAAACTATAACAACCTAACAATAAAAAGTACGAGACTGACTCATATTGATGTAAGTCATAACAATATTGAACATATTTCACAAGATATATGCAATTCGTCCATCTTTTTGGAATATTTTGATGCCAGCGAAAACCATGGCTTGAAGGAGCTGAAAAGCTCACACCTGTTTCTTTACTTGAAAGAATTTCATGTTTCAAAATGTGAAATTTTTCATATAGATAAGAGTTTTTTTAAAAAATCTAATAATTCCTCACATATTACTACTATAAATTTTGGATGGAATCAACTGACTATTATTCATGTAGGAACCTTTTCAAAATTAGTTTATTTGAAAAAACTATTGCTGTACAATAATAAACTGACATTCGTCAATGCTAAAACATTTTTAAATTTAAACGAATTAAGACATCGAATTTATTGATTTCTATCCTCGATCGCCATTCCAATCGGTGGCTTTTCTTCGTTTTCGCTTTCTAAGAGGTTGATCACTCGTTACTAAATGCACCGAGATAATCAGCTTAGATCGCGGGAGAGGTCAAAATCGATGTTTAATTCGATCCCTCAATAGGAGATGTCGATCTTAAGACTTACATTCTTCTATTTTTTTTTTTTTTCAAAAAATATTTTAACGCAAATTCCAGAGAGGGTTCGGACCTGTCCAAAGCCTCACACCTATAAATGTCCACTTTCGTCCGTCCGTCTGTCTCTCCTTAACCTCGACAACAGGGTTAGATAGATGAAAGACAAGACCAGATATGAAAACCTTAGGAATAAGAGACCCTGATTAACTATATAGGAACTTCCGAGGCAAACTGAAAGTTACGATAGCCTATTTCAATTCAAATGTTTTTTCTTGAAAGCAGTTAATAGCTCGTTGGCATGACTCTATTGTTAACCCTTCTGTGTATTTTTATGTAGTAACTTATTATAAAATATTCCTCATTGTAATTAACTCTCTGATTGGAAGAATGCATGTGATTTGAAAAAATGTAACAAAATTTCAGTTCCAGAAGACTCACTTAATTGCGTCGTTCTATCGTATAATAAGCGACGCGATACCAGCAGTGTTTTCAATCCAGCTGGATTTTTGCTGGACCAACATCATTCCAGCTGGATCCAGCGCGGATCCAGCGCAGATGTATTTTCGGTGCAATAAAGTGTTATCTATCTATCTATTTATCCAGCAATTTATGGTTTTTTTTAAAGAAATAAAACATTTTATTTTTTACTGTCTACTTGGACAATGATTATTAGTAGGACGTTAACTGGTGTTTAATATTTGATACAAAACTGACAGTTAGATCAGAACAGTTTTGATCACTGTCAGTTCTGTATCAAATATTAAACACCAGTTAACGTCCTACTAATAATCATTGTCCAAGTAGACAGTAAAAAATAAAATTTACAAATAAGGACGGTAAGGCATTGCTAAATAAAACATTTTTTTAAAAATTACTTAAGAAACTTTTATTATTTAGACTGGTCACTATAAATCGGTAATCTTGCTGTGAGAATCGGGGGGTTAAGCGACGAGGCTTAACCCGTTATCCGACAACGGTGAGGTGAGTCCCGCTCACGTGGTCAGTGGATGGCAGTTTAGGAGGGCAAAAATCGAGTGGGAGATCGCGGATAAGTCGATAAGGTGTTGGCCGCGTTCGAGTAATCACACATATTTAAGACTCTAAACATATTTAATAAGGATATTATATAAAAGATACATATACAGTAGAGACTCGTTAATCGGAACCCCGGTAATCAGAGTCGCCGGTAATCGGAACGATTTTTATTCGGACTGTGTCGTGCTGAATCGAACGTTTTTGATACTAAATTTACTTCTAAAGTATAATTTTTATGTTTTTATATTCTTCAATTTCTTTATTTTGTTTGTACAAAATGCAGAAATAATTTTTAACGATACGATAGCCTCGATTATTATTATAAAAATTTTCGTTAGGCTTAAAATCGACGAAAATTCAACACGAAGCGACACGCAACGGAGAAAAATTTAAACATCGGACAGGTTAATGTATTTTTTCGTACATAATCGGTAATCGGAACAAATCACTAATCTGAACAACCCCAGTCCCCAATTGATTCCGATTTTCGGTTCTCTACTGTATTAATAAAAATGACAATAATGGTTATACTAATAATAATAGTTTTAAACGCGACAATAATCCTTCACGGAAATGTTAATGAGGCGGTTAGTGGGGCGAGCCCTTTTTATACCAAATTCAAGGGGTGTGAACTGTCACATATTCAGGATTTATACGCACACCTGTTGCTGTGTTCGTGTCTGGATTTGGCTAGTACGGACGCCGAAAGTTCGCGGGCCACTTTGATCACGCGTAACATTTTAATGGGCCACGATTTAGGCAAACATGCTTTTAAAAAAGTAAAACAAATACAAAATGAATAAGATTTTATTGTTATACCAGGAGTTCGTACTTATACTTGCGCATCATAACAATGACGCATGCAAATTTTCATTTATTTAATTGTTTTGGTATACACATAACGGGAAATTAAAGTTTTAATAGATATATAATATCGCTTAGCGGGCCACACAATTTAACGTGACGGGCCTCATGCGGCCCGCGGGGCGCGGGTTGGCCAGGCCTGCTGTATTTAGACAAAAATTTCTCAACAAGTGCTGCAGCTAAGGGACTTACCGTGTTTACCAAACTGTTAGAGTTTATTAATACAACTGGAATAATTTCAGGTAAATTTCAACTGAGAAAAAAATCACTTTATCACCTTGATGAAACTGAAAGGGATTTGTTAATTTATATTATTATTTTTATTTTTAATAATACAGTGATATAAATTATTAAGATTCTCCTCTGCATCCATTTAATGTTCACTGATCAAAACTTTATAGCAGTTTGTATAATTTTAAGTATTATAATCTTTTTATATTAATATCAACTGAGCAGGGACTATTCCGATAGTCCGAAATGCATTTTGATTATTTCATATTAATTTTTCATTTAATCGAGTTTTAATCGAGTTTACATTCCTTTTGTTTTATTAAATGTATAGTACTACATTGATACCTGAATATTTGTGCTTATTATCACTGGTGTGATAAATCCTTATTATCTACTCCACATTAGTAGGTATTTAATTAATTTAATTAAACCAAGGGCTAAAACAATTCTTTGTAATAATTGAGCCGTTTACAGAACAAATCGACTAACTCCATTTGTAAATCCTTAATATAATCGTCATTATTTTAAAATTTCTCACGTAACTAATTTTATATATCGTTATATTATAGCTATGCTGAAACGATATATAAAAATATATTCTGCAATGTTTATTTAAATTGAAAGTTTAAAGGGAATTTTAAAAAATAATTTATATTATCAATTTTTATACTTAAACAAGTGAATATGACCTACTTCCGCTCGTCTTTCAAGTTCGCTCGAAGGGTGTAACTCAAGACTACCGATTATGTGAGTCATAGTAACACGAATGAGTTCAATAGGGCCCAGAACATGACCGTGTTTTCGTTTAATCAAGAATACAGTCTATAGAGCATATTGAATACAGTTATATTGGGACAAGTTGAGTACAGTACAGTACATTATCAAACAATAAAATGTCAGCTTGGAACAAAAATTGTTTAAGGCGGCATTTCTGAAATTATTTACGAGGAAAATTTATTATTATTCAATTCTAATAAATCTGGTTCCTCTGTATATAATCATTAATAAACCATTAGTTATATTAACTCTTAAATTACGGTATCTTGTGTTTATAGACCGTCCGGACAAAAAGCAGGTAGAGTATATACAAAACGTATATAAAACTGATACGTAACTCGACTTCTAAATATAAATTAAGACCTTTCCGAATATATTTGAATTGAGAAAAAGAAACTGTCGAGCCTTTTTCTAATTTCTCAGTTATTAGGGAGCGTACTCTTTGCAAAGAGTACGCTTGCTAATAAATGAAAAAAAATCATGTGTAATACGACATAAAATTGCACGATTAATTTATTTTTTAAATAAAAAAATTAGTTAAAAGCATTAAAATTATTTTTCTTTTAAAGTCTTCATTACTTTAATTAAAACTCTCCTGTAAAGTCGGCTTGTTTAATGAAGCACAGTTTCTTAAAAAATCCTTCGTTTAATTAGAAAGAAAACTCATTTTGGATCAGGAGATAAAAGAAGACATCCACATATCTTGGTTGTATACTCTTACTATTAAACCAAGTGATCTTTGTGTTTTTTTTTTATTGGGTAATAAGTGTATAAGTGAAATAAGACTTCAATATATCTAATAACGAACTACATGTCCTATTCTTACAAAATATGCACTTTTTCTGTAATTCTTGTTAGAAACTGCAAGTTTAATAGTAGTAGTAAGTACAGTTTATTGTAATAGGGTATACCTGTTACAAGGGGGAGAATCAGTTGATACCAATATAGTTGATTTTGTTTTTTAATAATTATAAAATATTGATATCTTATAATAATATCTAATTTGTTTAACATTTATATATATTTGCAATACTGCAAACATGTGTATTTGATATATTATATCATACTACATAACTACAAAAAAATTTTAAATTATACAAATTATCATCAAATTGTAATTGTTTCCACATACAAAATGCTTAGTTAGTATTTCATTGTTGATCTTGTTCGTCGCACGGAGGTTATATCTATTTCGTAACACTAGTGCCTCGCTATAAAACGACACTTATAACTTTTGGGGGATAAAAACCCCTACATCTAAGATTGCACCAACTGCAAGGTAATTATTATTATTATTGAATTATCTTCTTATTATTAAATCTTAGCCAGGTGGAGAAATTTAATGGTAAAAAATTCTGAAACGTATATCAGTTGCTATATAAGGTTCTGAAATTATATTATACCACACAAGATTTTGACAGATTAGAACAATCTTAAGATAGGCAGAATTCAGGAGAAATATATCAATTTTGTACTTGATATAATGACTTCGGTAAAATAGTTAATATTTTTTCGATCCCCTAACTTAGAAAAACTTTAATAATGATTATCATAAGGAATAAGTGTAGGCCAAATCTGTTTCAATTTTTCTATTACCATAGTTTTAGCATTTAAACATTCAAACTAACTATTAATAATGGAAAGGTTAAGATTTAGAAGCTGCAAGTTTAATAGGAGAAGGTCGTCTAGTACCGGACAGCGGCTAGTATCGAACAAGCGTTGTTTGTAACATTTGCCGCAAGTGGCAGAACCTGCGAAGACACTAGCATGTTGGGTGAATAAAGTAAGTTCAGATTCCCGCCATATTTAGTCAATCAGTAGTGTTGTTGACACGTGGCAGAAAATCT
>NW_027122096.1:0-2971 GCF_030686945.1 Centruroides vittatus
ATCTTACTAATCTCTCTTTTTTCTTATGCATGTTTAAAATACTTGGTGGCAAATATTTACTCAATTCCTTCCTTCTTACATGTTTTGCTTTGATTCTCATACCAGTTTTAAAAGTACCATTGGAAACAGCTCGATCAGTTACTATGTAAGAAAAAGAAAAACATGTCAGTAATAGTCGTATTTTTAAAATATTTTTGATAATTAATAATTCTAATTTGCTAAGTTTTAGAAACTGATGAAACAAATACTGCTATAATAAAATCTGAATGCTTTCAAAAAATTAATTACAATCTGTCCCATAAAAATCCAACTTAATTTTTCAAGCCAATATTTCTACTTTGTACACTTTATATCTTTTTGAATTTTTGAAGTGTTTATTTTTTACAGAAAATGTTTGTAATACTGTTACTTATTAGTTTTAAAAATCCAAATGTTTATGTTGTTATCAAATTCAACTTACCAGTATTAGTGAACAACTGAATATCCGAAGTGAGATCAATGTTAACACTTTTAATAGTTTTAAACTTCAAACCAATAAACCACATGGATTGGAATTCATTTCTATTAATTATAACATTAGGCAATTAGAATGTTATTTTTAACAAATAAATAAATGAATGCACAAAACAAAAATTTAAATAATGACTTACGGATCTTGTTCTATTGGAGTAAAACACTCGGGATTTATGTGAGTTAATTCTATACAGGAATGGCGTTCAAGATTTCTTATTAGTAATCTGATTTTAGACTGAACTAAACCATACCTGTAAAATTTAATGGAGATATATTATTGCAAATTTCTTAAATAAATAAACCTATCATCTTAAAAAAACAAACAAGAAATTTTAACTCACCATTCCAAATGATGTTCTTTAGTAGATGCTGTTGCAATTAAAACAATAAAATGCCTGAAAAAAATTTATTTTATAAAATTAATAACATATACATAAAGGAATGAAACTATAAACTAGAAGTCCAGCCAAAAATGTCTACTTACTTATATTTTCCAAAAAAATTAGGTGGTTCGAATAATTTACTCCAATCTGCTTTTCCCAATATGATATCATTAGAGATTGCTAATCCCATTCTATAAGCTTCACTAATGACCATTCTAGTAGATAAAGACACATTAAAGGTAGAATTATGATGGGGATAGGCTGGTGTTATTATAGGCATAAGATGAAACCTATCCGAAACATTTACCTAGGAAAAAAACAATTTTTATTTTTATAATTAATTAATTAATTACAGGTAGAAACTAAAAGTTACCAAATAAGCTGTAAAACTACTTACTCTTGGATCCCAAACAGGAAATCCTAACTTAGCTTGTTCAGGTTGTTTTAAAAGAACTGGTTTTGGCCAAGGCCTGAAATTTTTAAAAAATTTAATTTAATTTTTGTCAATATTAAATATTTATCACTAATTTCACATTTTGGTTATAAAAACTATATAAATTATACTTACCATTGAGAAAAAACAAGAAAAAATTTATTAACTAACGTAGCTGCTACTGCATTTGGATACAACTGGCAAGTTCTTGCTACCAGTATTGCCCATGAAACACCTCCCAAATATCCTAGGACATTGGAATAAACACCGTGTTCTAAACAAAGTAAGAAAAATAGATCATAAGTTAAAATATTTTGATAGGAAATCTTTGATTAATTTTTAAATATGAAAAAACTCACTTTTGGCCCAAAGTTTGATGGCTCTCAATGCTAATTTAAAATTTTCTGTATTTGGAACCGAATGAAGAATTTCATCTGTCACTCTACATCCTATACAAAACAAATTAAATTTCTTTAAGTTATTACATAAAGTTTTGTAATTTTATCAAAAAACCATAGCAAACCACCTTTAAAGTTATTATCTTAACAATATCATGACACAGTAAAATTAATCTTACATTTTATTAAATAATAAAATTGCTATCACTTATGATTATCATAATCAATAAAAAAATTAAAACCTATTAACTGTATAAAATAATTTCTAAATTTAATTAAAATTTTTATATCCAAAAAAACCTTAGATAAATTTTATAAAATTAGCATACCATTTAAACTACGAGCACATTTTGGATCTAAGTTTTTCAAAAGATTTACGTCTTTTAATTCTTGTTCTTCAGATATATCTTTCAGTGCTAACCTTGCAAATACCATATCCAACTGTAAAAATTATTAAATATATTTTATGAATCGTTAAATAAGTATATTTTGTTTTCAAAACAATATCATAAATCTTTAAAGTACTAATTTTTAAATGTTCATAAAGTTTTTATAAGTTTTAAATAAAAAACACTTTTTTTATTCAATATATAACCATTACTTATTCTGAACTATTAGTAACTATTAATAATAAAAATTCTATATTAAACCTTTCTATTCAACAAGTTATTTAATGTTTTAAATTTATATCAACATAATAGCTTTGTAATACTTACTTCAATTTCATCAAAAGTCATTTTGATTACTGGTACAAACGCATCTTCTACTGACTAAAAATAAAGTTTTTATATAGATAAATAATTGAATTATAAAAGACTAAAACAAGTAAAATTACGTAAGTTAACTTTACTGTAATTTAAAATAAATACAAAAAAATTTTATAAACTTACTCTAAGGTCCTTTACTTCTGGCTGCTGTTTCAAAAGATCAACAAAACTACCAAAAAAATTTGACCTATCAATATGCCTCGGTGCAATACATAGTGTGTCAATATCCGCACCTACAGAAAATGATCAAAACATTATCTTTTTTAACACGTACATAAAATATTTGTCAAAATTTTAAACTAAAGAAAGTTAATATCTATTACCTTTAGTATGAACTCCTAATCTATAAGAACCAAAAGTACATATTTTTCCTCCAACCCTTTCAGCAACACTTGGTGGCATATTCTAAATTAACAAAAGTATGTCATCAATTGTAATCATAAGTGATTTAAAATTTCAAATTGCAAGAAACATTCT
>NW_027122097.1:0-21417 GCF_030686945.1 Centruroides vittatus
GCCTGTATTATCCGTTCATTCAAGGATGACTCGTCTATTTTCTGTATCAGCGATCTTCATGTCTTCCGATATCTCACTGCGTTATTTAATTCAATATTCATTCCGGTGTCGTTCTTTCATGGTGTCGATTCAGCGAGTTCTTGGTCCACGTCTTTTCCTGTTTCCACTAGTCATTTCGAGCATAATGTCCTAAAGTGACTCTCTTTGCATGATGTGTCCGAAGTAAAATAATTGTCTTATTAATTAGATGTAATTGAGGATATATTTATATAACGGGTTATTATTTCTACTGTTATATTTAATTAATAGTACTCTCATTCTTCGAAATGGATGATGAACTTTCGCAATTTATAATGTTTGTATCGTAATCTACATTCAGAATCTCTTCATAGATTAATCGTTTAATAAATACAGTATATTTACTCTGCGTTTTTCTATTTAATTAATTCTGTTCCTTATTAAAATAAAATAAATATAATTTATAACTGATTTATATAGTATATAAATTATAATCGTATAAGTTAATGTTAATTCGTAAATTATTTTTTATTTTAATTATCATCATCATTAATAACATGTGACAATTATATATACGTTTTCCTATATATGTGGAAAAATAATAATTAATTATAAAATAAATTTTATTGAAATACTGTATAACAATAATAAAATCTGCTTTCATACTAACTCTGTCATACACCGGTAACCTAAATAGTAAATGATTTATATTGTTATTTACCGGTAGATGGCGCTAAGGGGCATTGGCCGAGCATACATTTCAATATAACATTATTTTACTTAAGAGAGGGTTAGTAGTAAGTTGCTTAAGAAATTCAACGGAAAATAGGTTGGAAAATATAAAATGTTTAATTACTGAACAATCGATTGATCAGTGAAAGAAATAAAGACACTTTAATTTACTAACACCAGTGATAAGGTTGAGTTTCGTGAATAAGGGAGGGACGAGAAGGTGATGAAGCATACTTACCTGGCGCCGGGGTCAGCCGTGATCCCGACGGCGGCTCCCCCAGGGTGAGGCTTGACCATTGCACTTCGGTCTAGCTGACCCCTGCCACTACCCCAAACTGGGGCAGATGGGGCGTGTAATTTGTGGTAGCGGGGGACTGCGTTCGCGCTAACCCCCACCTAAATCAAAGAAGATTAGATTTAATGTATTTACTTGAGTGTTTGACGTAACGTTTCGTTTTTTGGGAGGTGTGTCTGTTTGGTGAGTTGTCTTTGCATCTTACCGGTAAAATTGTATGCAGTACTTGCCAGTTGTTCAGACAAGTCACCAGTTAAATTAATGACAAATAGTTTAAATAATGTAAAATGATTAATACTCGCCATGAATTATACATTTGTCAAAACGGAAATATATGTTTTCATGTGATTAATTGCTTTCCCGATAAGATGATTTATAAAAATGGAAGAATACGTATTAGGCTACGTCCTACGTGGCAGCGACCGCGGGCGGAAAGAATCTTTGTACGCGCTTCCAACTCGCGAACGACTTCTGTCCAGAGTGGACGTGTGTTGTTTACAAGATGGCGGCGAGAAGACTTCGTCGAATGCTACTATAGAAAACATGGCACACATTTAAAACGGTAAATTTCAAAGATAAATGTTACACAACAAATATAAAGAATCTTTATAGAATAATAAGTTTAAAAAAGTTTTATTTTTAAAACGTTACATTTATACAAAATCAGAAATTATTAAATTACGTAAAGGATTATTAATACACAATTTATTTGTCATTCTGTTTTTATTTATCTACAAAATCAGCCATTTTCTTCTTTGGAAGTGCGAGCAGTGGAAGCGGCAATCAAACTTACTTGGTAGCTGCTTCCTGCACGCGCGCGTAGAAGCGTCATCTGGTGGTCGCTACATGCTAAACGCGTTTACTCCGGACGCGCACATTTGCTTGAACCAGTTTGATATTGAGCATAAAACCAGTTATTTTTTTAAATTGGATCCTGGCTTTAATTAAAAAAAAAAGCATTGTGGAAAAATAGATGTTCAGTAATATTTGACAATAAAAAAAGTTAGTGCGCTTTATTTGGTAACGATAATAAAACAAGAAGCGGGTTATAAAATTCTAAGCGACTTTAAGAAAATGACGTCGAATGAATTAAGTAAATATTATAGAGGGGCTGATAGGATAATACGAGTAAGCAATGATGAAGTATTGTTTAATGAAGAGTGGTGAGGATTTAGAGATCTAGTCATATGTTTTAGTTTTGTTGGGTTATACTTACTTTTTTTGGATGTTTATATTTATTTTTTGTATGTTATATTTACATTTAAATTTTATGTTGTATTGATATACTGTAATTATTTATCTGTTGTATGTTTAGTTTATTATATTTTTCGGGTTTTGTATGTATTTTTGCGGAGTGGGGGATATATATCGTTTATAAAAACCACAAATTTATGTTCTGATGTTGAATTGATTTATATATTGTAGTTATTTATTTGATGTACTGTATGTTCCGTTTACTATATTTCTCGAAGTTTTGCGTGTATTTTTGTAACAATTACTGTTTATATTTATTTTGTAAAGTTTCATGTACTAACAAATTTTAAAATCAACAGATGACGGCTCCCCCAGAATGAGGCTCTGAATGGCCCTTCGGTCTAGCTGACCCCTGCCACTACCCAAACTAAGGCAGATGGGGCGTGTAATTTGTGGTAGCTGGAGACTGCGTTCGCGCTCTCCCCTTTTAAATAATCAAAAATTAGCGATGTTTATACGGTATAAATGAGAGATTCCGTGCTTTTTTGTATCCGTAGAAATGATTCGTTTTAATGTCATGTGATCATAGTTTAACCAATGGGAATGAGGATATTTAATGCAGGTTTGCAAGCTTAACATTACTGTTAACTCCCTCCCTACCTTCCAGTGTGGATGTCATTTATGGACGGCCCCTTACAAAGTTAGTAATAATTCTGCTATTCTGAGCACGGTTTAGCATAGTACTACCATTAATAATCGAATACTGCATTTATCTAACTACCGTAATAACAATTAGAAACAACAAAAATAAAATTTATAATCATTTTATTTCTAATAAAGAAACATTACATTTTTTCTGCTATTGTAAGAAATTTGTACAATTAAAGTATACTTTTATAAATAAATACAACACCTTAATTTGTCGCTGAGAAGAATATCTATTTGAACACAAACGTTTTCAGCCCGATTAACAGGCCATCCTCAGGTCACAACTAAAATGGAATTGATACGTTCCTTACATGCAGATTTGGACAACCACCTTCCCAAACCGTTAAGAAAATAAATCAACGGGGGAGAACGAGGGAGTAGAGCAAGGGGAGAAACGTGGGTGGTGGCAAGACACATACGACAGTTTGTGACAGCACGTAACGAGAAGGGACGAAAGATGTTACAAAAATACACGCAAAACTTCGAGAAATATAGTAAACGGAACATACAGTACATCAAATAAATAACTACAATATATAAATCAATTCAACATCAGAACATAAATTTGTGGTTTTTATAAACGATATATATCCCCCACTCCGCAAAAATACATACAAAACCCGAAAAATATAATAAACTAAACATACAACAGATAAATAATTACAGTATATCAATACAACATAAAATTTAAATGTAAATATAACATACAAAAAATAAATATAAACATCCAAAAAAAGTAAGTATAACCCAACAAAACTAAAACATATGACTAGATCTCTAAATCCTCACCACTCTTCATTAAACAATACTTCATCATTGCTTACTCGTATTATCCTATCAGCCCCTCTATAATATTTACTTAATTCATTCGACGTCATTTTCTTAAAGTCGCTTAGAATTTTATAACCCGCTTCTTGTTTTATTATCGTTACCAAATAAAGCGCACTAACTTTTTTTATTGTCAAATATTACTGAACATCTATTTTTCCACAATGCTTTTTTTTTTAATTAAAGCCAGGATCCAATTTAAAAAAATAACTGGTTTTATGCTCAATATCAAACTGGTTCAAGCAAATGTGCGCGTCCGGAGTAAACGCGTTTAGCATGTAGCGACCACCAGATGACGCTTCTACGCGCGCGTGCAGGAAGCAGCTACCAAGTAAGTTTGATTGCCGCTTCCACTGCTCGCACTTCCAAAGAAGAAAATGGCTGATTTTGTAGATAAATAAAAACAGAATGACAAATAAATTGTGTATTAATAATCCTTTACGTAATTTAATAATTTCTGATTTTGTATAAATGTAACGTTTTAAAAATAAAACTTTTTTAAACTTATTATTCTATAAAGATTCTTTATATTTGTTGTGTAACATTTATCTTTGAAATTTACCGTTTTAAATGTGTGCCATGTTTTCTATAGTAGCATTCGACGAAGTCTTCTCGCCGCCATCTTGTAAACAACACACGTCCACTCTGGACAGAAGTCGTTCGCGAGTTGGAAGCGCGTACAAAGATTCTTTCCGCCCGCGGTCGCTGCCACGTAGGACGTAGCCTAATACGTATTCTTCCATTTTTATAAATCATCTTATCGGGAAAGCAATTAATCACATGAAAACATATATTTCCGTTTTGACAAATGTATAATTCATGGCGAGTATTAATCATTTTACATTATTTAAACTATTTGTCATTAATTTAACTGGTGACTTGTCTGAACAACTGGCAAGTACTGCATACAATTTTACCGGTAAGATGCAAAGACAACTCACCAAACAGACACACCTCCCAAAAAACGAAACGTTACGTCAAACACTCAAGTAAATACATTAAATCTAATCTTCTTTGATTTAGGTGGGGGTTAGCGCGAACGCAGTCCCCCGCTACCACAAATTACACGCCCCATCTGCCCCAGTTTGGGGTAGTGGCAGGGGTCAGCTAGACCGAAGTGCAATGGTCAAGCCTCACCCTGGGGGAGCCGCCGTCGGGATCACGGCTGACCCCGGCGCCAGGTAAGTATGCTTCATCACCTTCTCGTCCCTCCCTTATTCACGAAACTCAACCTTATCACTGGTGTTAGTAAATTAAAGTGTCTTTATTTCTTTCACTGATCAATCGATTGTTCAGTAATTAAACATTTTATATTTTCCAACCTATTTTCCGTTGAATTTCTTAAGCAACTTACTACTAACCCTCTCTTAAGTAAAATAATGTTATATTGAAATGTATGCTCGGCTAATGCCCCTTAGCGCCATCTACCGGTAAATAACAATATAAATCATTTACTATTTAGGTTACCGGTGTATGACAGAGTTAGTATGAAAGCAGATTTTATTATTGTTATACAGTATTTCAATAAAATTTATTTTATAATTAATTATTATTTTTCCACATATATAGGAAAACGTATATATAATTGTCACATGTTATTAATGATGATGATAATTAAAATAAAAAATAATTTACGAATTAACATTAACTTATACGATTATAATTTATATACTATATAAATCAGTTATAAATTATATTTATTTTATTTTAATAAGGAACAAAATTAATTAAATAGAAAAACGCAGAGTAAATATACTGTATTTATTAAATGATTAATCTATGAAGAGATTCTGAATGTAGATTACGATACAAACATTATAAATTGCGAAAGTTCATCATCCATTTCGAAGAATGAAAGTACTATTAATTAAATATAACAGTAGAAATAATAACCCGTTATATAAATATATCCTCAATTACATCTAATTAATAAGACAATTATTTTACTTCGGACACATCATGCAAAGAGAGTCACTTTAGGACATTATGCTCGAAATGACTAGTGGAAACAGGAAAAGACGTGGACCAAGAACTCGCTGAATCGACACCATGAAAGAACGACACCGGAATGAATATTGAATTAAATAACGCAGTGAGATATCGGAAGACATGAAGATCGCTGATACAGAAAATAGACGAGTCATCCTTGAATGAACGGATAATACAGGCACAATTAGACAATTTTTATTTAAAAAATTTCTTTAGATTTGTTTAACCACTTATGTTTTGGGCAATGCTAATTCTGATAATATTAAATGATTGTTTATAGTACAGTAGAGCGTCGATAAGTGGAACGTCGGTAAGTGGAATGGCCGGAAAGTGGAACGATTTTCAGTCGGACTGTGTCGTGCTGAATCGAATGTTTTTGATACTAAATTTACTTCTAAAGTATAATTTTCATGTTTTTTATATTCTTTAATATATTTATTTTGTTTGTACAAAATGCAGAAATAATTTTTAACGATACGATAGCCTCGATGATTATTATAAAAATTTTCGTTAGGCTTAAAATCGACGAAAATTCAACGCGAAGCGATACGCAACGGAGAAAAATTTGAACATCGGACAGGTTAATGTATTTTTTCGTACAAAGTCGGAAACTGGAACAAATCATTAACTGGAAGGACCCCAGTCCCCAATTGGTTCCACTTATCGACGCTCTACTGTATCTATAATTACAATAAGTAAATTCGACTGTATAAAGTTTAGATATCGGAATTAATAAGTCCATAAATTTATAAATTATGTTAATTATCAACAGTTAAAAGTTTGCTCAATATACGTGCTATTGTTTCAGTTTCAATTTTCTTACCGGTATGAACTTTATGAAGCATAACTTCGTCGAATTAAATAAAAAAAAATTCTTTCAGCTAATTATTACAATAATTTTAACGCTAATTAAAACTCGATCAAACATCTCATTCATTCGCGCAAATTACTGAATACCGTATTTTACGGACTATAAGACGCTACAGACTATAAGACGCACCTTAATTTTTAAGCAATTTTTATTTAAAAAAAATACCTATAAGACGCTACGGAGTATAAGACGCACCTGAATTTTGGAGGCAATTTTTCGAAGAAAAAAGTGCGTCTTATAGTCCGTAAAATACGGTACATTATGATATCGAAGAAAAAAGCGCATTAACGTCACACGCAGAAGCATGTTTTATGGTTAGAGCATTGTTGCCAATTTAAAAACAATTGGTGAAAAAGTTTATTATAGAATATTGACGAAATTTTGTCATTATTTAAACAATCCAGCATTTTTAACATTATTACACTATATTTCATATTTCTCTTGTTTTTTTTTTATTGTATGCTACAAAATAGAAATAAATGTCTATTTATTTACAAAACAAGTACATTATAGTATAATTTATATTAAAATCTAAACAACAGTTTTTCTTGACCTTTATTCTTCTTTGATATTTCAGAAATAAATGTATACTTTAATGTAAATTAACTTCTACGTGTGAAATTAAATATATACTGTAGTTTGTTTAACGATACATTTAATTTTTTTTTTTTTTACATCAGTACGCTTCAAAATTACATAATTACTTTGACGCGGACTGATAGTCAGCATCTTTACTACAACACATGACAGTGGATGGCCGAGCGGTGTCAGCCTATCGATCTGGAGAACCCGGGAATGAATATGGTCGGGTCAAAACACCCCAGGAATTTTTCAGGGGATAGTCTGTCCTAGATATTCGGGTCTCGTCCCTCACCACTCGGTCGTTCCATTGTAAGCCTGGCCGAACCTAGAAGGCTTGATGAGAAAAGCCATCTTATTGTCCATAGGGCGGAAAGAGTCAAACCCCGAGGTATAGTGTGTATTTTAAAATTTATTATTATGAAAATATTAAATAACCTATGTATTAGCGAATTCCCCAGATCGAATTTATAATTAAAATTACTTTTCCTCTCGCGACAATACACATTGCCTGGGAAAACAGCTTCAGTACTGCTGGATCAAAGTCCTAGGGATAACCAAGCCAATGACACAGTTTATTTCATTTGAAACGGATTATACTACTGGCTGTTTATCAGCTATTTTAAAACCGCTTTACCAGGCCGAATGTTGCCTTAACATTATTTTACCAGTGATTATAAATTTACTGGATATCCAAGTTTTCGTCAATGGTCGGCAGCCGATTCCGCTTAACTGCCGACCGTTTCATTACAATGCCGAACCGACATCTCTTATCTACGTGACTAATAATACCTTATTATAAAAATAATGCTTAAAAATCGCGATTATGATTATATAATGACTGTATTATGATCTCAATTATAGTATAGAAGACACAATTTGTGATTTTAAAGTTTTTCTTTAAGATAATAAGTTCTTTTTTTCTAGTGTTTTATGAGTCCGCTCAAGTCCACTAAAACAGCCAGTTGGTGAAAGGAGAGAGCTCAACATATCCGGGACAGATCACACCTGAAAAAATCCTAAAATTTCTGACTGGAATTCGAACCCAGGTCCTTCAGAGCGGCAGACTAATCCGACGAAGTCCCTCCTCGAATCCGACTATCACACAATCGGACCTTGAAGGTCTGTTGTACCAGAATCGAAAAATGATAAAGAGTAACAAATCAGTATTTTTCACTTTTGACTCTTTCATCCCTGAAGATACCAAGAGGTCTTTTTCCATAATTATGTATTAATAATTAAATTTTTAAAAAATGATTAAAAGTGTTTACAGAAGAGTAAAAAAATGAAAAAAAATTAGTTTAATCTATGTTTTCGACTTAGTATTATAGAACGTATTTTAAATAAAAATGTTATAAAATGTATTAATTCAAAATAATAAAATATTTATATTTAGAACACATTTGATAATTTTTATTTCGAATTTTTAGTCGATATAATCACCGCTAGAGGGTTTCTTTTCATATGTTGTAAGGACGAGGCACGAGGTTTGGTTCTCCTGTGAATCTAGTTTTAACTTTATTTTAAAATATTTAATCTTATAATGTATAAAAACGCAAAATTACTTTCCATCTGTTTAAAATGCCTTTCTCGTTTCGAAAATGCGAGAGGAATCGTTATTAAATCCGGTAAGCTATAATCTTATAAATGTATAAATTAAATTTGAATGTATTTTCTTAGCACAAAGTTGAGACCATATCACATAGGAAACACTTTCAGTGGAAAAAGGTTAGTTTATTGGTGTGAACGGATATGCATTTCGGGCTTAACGCC
Organism: Centruroides vittatus; assembly: GCF_030686945.1. NCBI lineage: Eukaryota > Metazoa > Arthropoda > Arachnida > Scorpiones > Buthidae > Centruroides > Centruroides vittatus. The sequence continues at coordinate 8,988 of NW_027122097.1, forward strand.
TTAACTTAGCTTAACTTAAAATTCTTAAAAGAGAAAAAATATTATTAAAAGAAACTTTTATGAACACATTGAAATTATTAAAACTAAAGAAACACACAGAATGAATCTAAACACAGGCAGTCATCAATGACATCTGGCAGCCATTCTTAACTAAGTAGCAAAGCCCATTAAGATGTTCAACTGCTCTTCCTCTATCATACTCCACTGTGTAAGTCAACACACCAAACTTTCAGTGTATGATACAGGGAATACTTGCATCATTTTAAGCATGCCAAACAAACTTTTACAGAAGATTTTTTTGCTTATACTGTATTTGGTTTGTGAGATACAGATATTCCTATGGCATCAATGAGCACTAATGCACTGTAGCTATCTCCTGAAAACTGATAGAGAAATAGCCAATTGTGACCATGCTATTAAAATACACACACTAATTCACAACCAGTTTTTTGTGACATGTTAAAATATACATTGTTTGCATCTCAAATAACATGTGAAAGAAATATTTTAAAAACATCAACGAAGTTTGTTTTCCACCCTTTGCTATTAAAGCAAAATGTAAAGATTGTGCAAATGAAGTAGCGATGATTATTTGTGCATGGTTTACTGAACCATTATGTTTTAACTGTTTTTATGATAAATACCATCTAAAATGTTGTCATATTCTTGTGAAACAGTAATTATAAGTATTTATTACATGTATATTTTTTTGCCAAAAACTTTAAATTGTTGAAAAATAATTTTTGAATTCCCTGATATTTTCTAAAGAATAATAAATTTAAAATTCAATAATTAAAAGTAGCATAAAAATTTATCTCATAAGGGATTTGAACCTACATATTAATGTCTTAACTCATGATTAACTCATGATTAAAATAGAAAATGGCAAGGAGTAGGCCTATATCTGATTTTCACTTAAAAGTCAATGTAAGTTTAACATGGCTGTGATATCTCCAACTTTCAGCTGAATAGAATGTTTCAATTCCTTTTAGTTTGTGGTTAGTGTTTGTTCATGTTATTGGGAACTTTGCAAAAATATAATAAAAGTACACTATAAGTTGAATGAGAGAGCAATTACAATAGAGAATAAAAATACACAAAGTAAATTATTAAAAATTGTGAAAACGAAGGATTTGGTAATGGAGAAATGTAAGCTGTCTTTCCTTAAAAATTAAAAGAAATGAAAATAAAATATTAAAAATTTTTTGAAAAATAATGCAATTTTAACCCAGAACAGCTATAGGACATGCACTCATAGGCCTAAATGTAAGTACTATGCCACCCACTCATGAATATGTTTGCACTAGAGCAGCAGTTCGAACTTATTTTTATTGCAGAACCCCTTTTCACCTTAGTAAAAAATATTGGAACCCTGACAATTTTTAATGATTATAGATAAAACAGCAAATAGAAACAGCAAAAACAATTTACAATGGAACTTTGCATAACAAGTACCTCGCATAAGGAGTATTTTATGTAACAAGCAAAACAAATAGTAAAAAAATGACTCGCTTAACGGGCGATGTTTCACATAACGAACGACTAGAAGAGGGGAAGTCCCGGATCGTGCGCATGCTCCATCAGTCTGTGTTTAGCACTCGTTCCACTAGCATCTTAGTGTTGCTTGTGATCACACATGTTTCTAAATTTGTGTTCTCACACATTACGTATAAACATCAACAACCATTGCCCATTACATGAGATGAAAGCAAAACTGCCTACCTCTAGTCAAATTAATTAATTTCTAATATTTAATTATAGCCTTTATGTAGCCCATATGACAAATTGACAGAATTTGTCATATCGTTTGGCATGTTTATCAGACATATTAGCTGTGATTTTTTTTGTTGTTTTCTGCAAATCAAATTTGCTTTCAGGTTGGTTCATTCCATGCTAGAAGAAAAGATGAAGATGATTCACGCTCCTTAACAATGTATATTGTATAATTTTTTTTGAATAAACGTTATACATAAAATATTTGAGTATTTTTTCGGCATGGAATGCATTATTGTATTTTACATTAATTTATATGGGAAAAATTGTTTCACTTAACGTGTGTTTCACATTACGAGTAAGATTCTTGAACAAATTATGTTCATTAAGAGAGGTTCCACTGTATTTAAAATGAAACTAACAAAAAAACAGTTTAATAATGGAAAGCAAATATTATTACTTAATTCAAACTGGTCATTAATGTGAAGGGTTAAACTTCTTTTCTTTCAATATTCTAAACAGCTCTAGTGCCTGGATTTGTACCTTCATATGTATCTGCCTTTTCACTCTCCTTGTCACTAGAAACATTTGACTTACTTGCTACATTTTTTTTCAAAACTCTTCTCTCACAGTCAGCCAACATTCCAAGATTTTTTAATTTGGGGTATACACAATAGTAAAAGCACCATGAATTTATATGATTTCCACTATATTTTTACATGAAAAATACTTAAAATATCACAATGTAAAACTCTAATAATCTTTGACTGATATGCCTGATTGTACGCTGTACTGTTGCACCACAACACACTACAGATGGTGGGACATATATTTTGTTTAGTGTTTTTAGAGCTAAAATTCTGAATGACTAAAAATGACCTCACAAACCATTTGGTGCAAATATCTCTGGAATGCCATCTATACTAATCAAAAAATGGATAACACTATTTTGGGTTTGTTTTTGACAAGGAATCATATGGTATGATTATTACATGGTTGATTCTTATCACTGTGTATAGTATTTTGTATAAAATAATTCATGTATTGTTACAATCAAAGAAAGGTATATAAATAACTCCACTAACCTGATTACTTTAATTATGGTAAAATCAGATGATCTGCCAAGTTATTGGACTATTATAAGGCTAAGTTGATAATTAGATATGAAGTAATTTGTCTAGAGGCTGTTAGGCCACCATCTAATGATAATTTCAATAATTATAATTAATTTTAATTTAGAATTTGCATGACCTATATGGTTATATCTGAATTAATAGTTCTAGAAATGAAGATCCAGGTAGTGTAACTGGCAAACACATCTACATGATAAGAGTTGTGATTTGAAAGCAGATTTTCTTCCAGAAATTCCAAAGAAGGTTATCATTATCAAAGAAAACCCTAAACATTCATATAATAATTCACAAGTATAAGAATAAAATTTGTGCATATACAGATATTAAATACTTATACAAACATGTATGAAAGTTTATTTTTAAATTAAAATTATTTATTAAAATGCTGAAGAAGTTATAAAATAAATTATAATTTTAGAAATTGTAATTTATTCAGGTTGTTTACTAAAATAAATTTTATAAATGTAGATCATTAAATTTTTTATTATTTTTAGGGCTTAATCGAAATATTTTAAATTCTCAACTTCGTCATTTTCAAACATCAAGTTGTGTGTTTAGAAGAAAAGATTATTATGAAATATTAGGTGTTTCAAGAAATGCTGATCAAAAAGACATAAAAAAAGCATATTATCAGGTAATTCTCTGAAAATTACTTTTTAATTATATAAAATTTAATATTCAAATATGAAAATTTATTGTATCATTTTTAATCTTAAAAACACATATTTAACTTTATAATTATGACAAAATCTATACAATTTATCTATTGTAATGATATAGAATAAGAAATATTTTGCCTTTATGGTATTGTAAATATTTAATTCTCTTTTAATAGTGAGGTTGAGGCCGAAGTTTTAAGCACAAAAACGTGTACATCGGATGTTCGGCACCACTTTCCTGTAAGCCTGGAAGTTTGACAATGTCAGTGGAATCGAGCTCGACATTGCAAATGCCACGTTTTTTCGTTCAAAACTTTGGCCTCAATCTCGCTAATATGTTGATAGGAAAACTATCTTCAGACATTAGTATATCAATCATAAATATCAATAAATAATAACCTAAATATGCTAAGTATTTTATGGACAAATATATGTTAAAAGTTTGTGATGTAATGAATAGTATATTTGGCTCAGGCCAAATACTGAATATTTGGCCAAACTATTTGGCTTGATTAGCGCATGTACAAAAATTGGCACGCAAACCGTATTATGGCAAGGATCGCGCACCCTGCTCTCTATTGGCCCGCTGTCACTACGACTTTTTCTTCCAGTAGGTCTAAATTATTTAAATTAATTAATTAAATTATAATTATTAAATTTAATATGAATTGGAGTCTAACGTCTACCTCTAGTGCCAAATTGGTTTAAATTTATGTAATAGCCGTAAACAGCCTGATATGATTCGGCAGTTGTTGGTATTTAGATGTAAGTTATAACTTATGAGTTATTTTATTTGCAATCAATCTTTTTAACTCTTTAATTAAGCACCAAAATTTTGTTTTTACTACGTATTTGTAGACTGAATAGTACCCTAAGGATATACTTTAGTGGGGACATATGATCTAGTTTCTCCCCAGTTGTGGAACAGTTCAAATATATTATTGGGGGGTTTCTATTTGTGATATTTTTGTTGCTATTGTTTTTGTCAATATTTTTAAAATTAACATGATTTTAAATGTTATCTTTTGCATATAATGAGAAATGCTCATTTTTTGCTTTATATATAAAATAAATTATATATTAGTTACTCATCTTCTAGAAATAGATAAATAATTCTTTCATTAAATACGATAAGTTTCGATAAAACGTTTCGTAAATCATTTTAAAATATTGTAAAAAATATTAAAATATACGCAAATACGAATATAACATAATTAACTAAACAGTAACATTAATGCCCGATACATTCTAACCTACATGCCATCAATGCCATAAGATATCGGGCTAGATAAAGGCTACAATATTATTTAATTACGAAATAATTTAATACTAAAGTTAGATGCTATTTCTTACTAACCTTAATAATGATAATTTAATGTTCAGCATTAATAAAAGTTACCAAAATGATTAATTTACTGTGTTTTTGTTATTTCTTACTCCTGTTTTTAGGTATTCGGTATTTGGCCGAATAGTGATTTAAATATTCGGTATTCGGCTGAATAGCGAAAAATAGACCGAATAGGCCAAATACCGGGTAGTAACCGAATATTCGTTATGAATATTCGGTTACTACCCAGTATTTCAATATTCGGTTACTAATATTCGGTCGAATATGAAAAGTCATATTCTTGCTCCAAGGTTGTTACATTTAAAAGCTAATGAAAATGTTTGGCAAAATGTGGGGCTTTATGTCGATTATCAGAATAATTTTTAGTCATGACAACCTTATTTAAATTATGGAAATTATATATGTAGTGAGAAGACAAATTTTTAATTTTACAGCTTTTCATAAATTTTATTTACTTACCATAATTCAATGTTATAGCTTTTTGTAGATTTTAAATAGAACAATATATTTGTATATTACTAATTTTTAATATTTAGCTGGCTAAACAATATCATCCCGATAAGAATAAAGGTGACCCAGAAGCTGCAAGAAAATTTCAAGAAGTTTCTGAAGCATATGAGGTATATAATTTTTGATGTTAAATAAATACTTAAATAAATTTCTTAAGATATTCTTTAACTGTTCTAGGTTTTGTCTGATGATTCAAAAAGAAGTCAATACGATCATATTGGAGATTTTGATAATGCTGCAGGAAGTTCTGGATTTCAAGGATTTCATTCTAATGTAGATCCAGAAGAACTTTTTCGAAAAATATTTGGTAATTTTGGATTTAAAAGTAGAGATTTTTCTGATTTTGAATTTGATGAGTCGTCATCCTTTAAGTTTGGTTCCAATCATGAGGTTTGTTGTTATTTTTTGCACTTTAATATATATTTCAATACTTTCATGCAATTTATATTTTATAATAATATTGAAAGATTTAATTTTTAGTATTGTGAATATTAAATGATTTTTTAGAATTTAATTTTAGCGCAATATCAAAATAGAATCATATTTTAATGAATTGATATTATTTTATAAAGATGTATTTTTTATATAATATCAAGCACTACAACAACAATTTTATGTATATATAAATCCCACATATGAGAAATTTAACATTTATTATATGGAATTTATCATCTTTAAATTCAGTGTTCTGTTATTTATAATTCAATATCACTATTTTTATAGAACGATTGGAAAAAATCAGATTCTAATTTTGTAGAAATTGTAATAAGGAGAATAAGATGGAGAAAGAATAACTTTTCTTACCTTATTTTGAATTATAAATTTTACGTAACTTTTACAAATAGAAAAAATTGCCTATTCTATCACATCCATGTTCTTACCAACCAACAAAAAAAAGTTTCATTTTTGGCTTCTTTAGGGATCTGTCCTTACTCTATTGGCATGCACATTTCTGCTAACTCCTCTTAAATTTTGACTTAAATTGGTAGATTTAACTTGATACAAAGTATGGATTCTGTGAGTCGTATAATGCAAAGACATAAGACAAAGAGAAGCAATGAGAGCATCAGAATTTCTGAAATACTTTGATTTTTTTTTGTTCTAAGAAATGATTATTAAAATATATGTTGTGAGTGGAAATTTTAATATTTAAAACAATGCATATCTTTGGTGATCTACTATTTTAATTAGTAGAGTATTTTGATGATATAATTATTTGTATATTATATACTAACATATTTTAGCAAGTCACACTTTGTAGTTAAAAATGTAAATTAATGTTATTGCTATTTATAGTATTTATAAAATGTTCCATGCAAGGCTTTCTATACTTTTTTCTAACAATATTTTTGTCATGTTTTTGTTTTAAATTAATCTTAAATTATAAGATTTCATTATTTTGATTAAAGATAAAGTATATCATGTTTTTTATATAAAACTAGCTGACCCAGCCACGCATTGTTGTGGCTCAAAATGTATCTATTATAAATGTGTAACACTTCCCCCATGGGGGGAATTTCAAAAAATCCCTTTTTAGTGTATATTCTGTTGATGTCACCTATTAAAACGCAATTAAAAACGCAAAAAACCACATGTAAAATAGTATAAATAGAAGCCGAGTTCTTCACGGTAAGCCTTAATCCCGTCCATCTCCCCCCCGTAAGGAGAATTTCGACATGTATATTATATAAAAACACGTGCATATTCGAATGCAACGTTGTGTCAAAATTTCAAAGGAATCGGTAGGAACAAACAAACGTTATATTTTATTTATATAGATAGATAGAAAATGATCATCTTTAGTCCATTCTCACAGAAAAGCATAATGCCTCACAGAAAAGCAAACTTAGGTCGTCAGAAGTTAGTGCCATCTGTTGGACATAAAAGCCTTAATCCATATATAAATATATTTTTGAAAGGGGGGAAATGGTGATCTTCACATATGCCACAAACCTTCGCGGGAATGTATTAAACAACTTCCCAAAGTTTTATGGCAATCGGATAAATGGTGTGGTAATGCATGAAGGACAAACACACACACACACACACAGACAGACATACATTCGTTTTTATATATATAGATAATATTTAAAAAAATTATATAAAACTATATATGTTTTTAGTTTAAGTCAATGTTTAACATCAACCAAAAAGTTTAATAATTTTAGAATTATATTATGTATTATTTTATAACATAAGGATTTTAACAATATTATTTGAAAAATAAAATTATAAAAAAACTACTGATATGACATAAAGATGATAAAATGTATTTCATTCTGCTAATTCAGTGTCCTCAAATAGTAATTTCCTGAAACCTGAAAAAAATTTTCAGACTTTATGGACAAATTTTGCTACCTACAGTGAAATGATTAGTAATATCCTGTAAAAATTATTTTTAATGCAAAAATAGAAAATCATTTCTAATGTAAACTTTAGTTTTAGAGATTTTGATTTGACTGAAATACAATAGTTTATATAGAATCAAAAATAAACCAGATTTTTGGCACAGAGCTTATTAAAGAATACCCACAACTTTTTCATAAAACTGTCTGCAAAGTAAGCTCCTTCTGCAGCTAAACATTTTTGCCAGAATCTTTACTACTTATGAAAGAAGTCCTGAAAGCCATTCCTTTTTGATGTCTTCAAGGACCTTTTATCACTACAACTCCACTTTCAGCTTTTCATTAGTTATTTCTGGTTACTGAACATCTGACCAACACAGGTATAACAATTCTTCCTCAAATTTTTTATTGTCCTAATATTATTTCTGTGGACTTTTATCCATTTCATAAAATGAAAAGATAAGTTGAAGCGGCACAGATTCCAATTAGCAGCAAAGATGAAAGCTGCAGTGATGAGATCCTGTAAGAAACCAAAAAGTTTCAGGACTGTTTTAACAAATAGTATGTATTTCATATATATTTTTATTAGAAATGTAATAAATGACTTTTTGTTATGTGTAAGCATAAAATTGCTTGATAAAACAAATCAAACAGGGACACAATTAAGACGAATATACAGATTTTTATTGATTTCTGAGGATATGCATTTCAGATAACATGTTCCTCATTAGTCCTCTTAAATTTTACAGCAATTTGGTTACAATTTAAATTTGGTTAAAGCATTATAATAAAATGAAAATATTGGCTATATATGCTAATGTGTACAATAATATGCATAACTTATTGATAATATATGCATTAATATGCTAGCATATTATGTTAACCTGATAACTTCATCAGAAATTTCTTGTTCATTATCAGAATTTTCTGCACCTTCTTCCACTATATCATTTTTCTTCACTTTACTTTCATTTACAGATTCAATAATCAAATTTTTATCAACTGCTATTTCAACATCATCTTCTCATTGTCAATTTGATATGTGATATTTTCCATTTTCAAACAGAAAACCAAAAACATCTAAAAAACAAAATTCTCTAATAGCTTGTAGTATCTCCCATATACAAATTAAGGTAGTTTTGAGAAAAATGTGCAGTTTTGCACAGCTAAGACAGCTGACAAAGCAATGCTAGTTAATCAATGTTGTCAATCCCTTGAGATTAGCTACTCAAAATTGCTGCTGTTTCAAAACAAAAAGATTAAAAAAAATTCTGAATGTATCTGTGAGATTAGCCATGTTCTCCAAAGGATTAAATGGGTAAATTAATTTCAGACTTTTTACAACTTGTGCAGGTTTATTATATGATTTTTATATTAATGTGTTGTATAGGAATTGTATAACCTTTGTAAAGACCGCCCCACACGTTCTTTGAGGAATAACTGCGCAGGCCTGGCCTTGGGGAAATTCAGAATTTCCTGTTGCCCACACACGAGGAGGAAAATCTCTCAGTCAGTCAGTTGGCCATGGCATCTGATGACAACTTACTGGCTGTTCTTGTAAAGTCTGTGTAAAGATTAGTAGTAGTGGTTTGGGTAGCACTGATCACAAAATTAATTTTTCATATGAATAATTTTTTAATGGCATTATTTCAGATCACAAAATTAATTTTTCAAGAGAAATCTTGGGCTATAGATTCTGTTAAAAAGCATCAGTTACCAGCGAAAGATCAATGGCAAGTCGATTTTACTACCAAAAATATTCATGGATTAAATTTTATAGACAAGAAACCATCGGATATAACTGGCTGGATCGAACATAGTAATTTACAAAACTTATTAAATTATTTCTCAACGTATAAAGAATTATTTTTATTTAAAGGTGGATAGATAGGGGGAAAAAAGTCTTTTTAAAAACTGGAGCTACAGTTATTTAGACATCGAACTTCTTGGGTGTCCGAGATCAGATAATATTAAAAAGGATTGTTATTACCACAAATATTTTAAAAAGCATTGCTGCGATATTCTATCTTACAAACAATTCTTAATTGAACAAAAAATAGATATTTTCATAATCAATACAAAATGTATTGATTTTGTATAGATATTGTATAGATATTTAATAAATAAGTAAAAAATATAATTTAAATAATTATTAAAACTATTTCCCTATTTTACTTTGTCTTATTGTCAAAATATTATTTCAAATTGTCGTGTTTTAATTTATTCCAATATTAGAACAAAAAAAAAAAAAAGAAAAATATAAATAATTCTCAACCACATCCGATATTAGTACAAATTGTAAAAAATTATTATCGCAAATTAATTTTATAATTTAATAATTAAAAATAATTTATTAAACTTTATCTTATTGTTAAAATATCATTTTAAGTTGTCATGTTTTAATACAACATTAAGACAGATATTAAACAGGTATAGGTATTAAAACAATAAATTTTTTTAAATGTTCTTTATGTCTAAAATAATATAGAGTATCAAGATGTTTTATGAAAACTAAAGAAGTGAACTGAAAAGTTTTCTAAATATAAAAACTGAGGAAATGAATTGAGAAGTTTTCTAAATATTAAAATTATTTATAATTTTAATTTACTCGAGAAATTTTTGATCTGAAAATAATTTTAACTTTTAACTTTTTAACTTTTATTATTTATAACCTGAAAAATTAATTTTTCAGGTTATAAGTAATAAAAGTTAAAAAGGCTATAAAAAATAATTCTTCTAAACATTTATGAGACATTGTTCTCACTACTCAGCGGCCTCACAACTGAATGACATGACAGCACACACATTCAGTTGGCCTGCGCAGTCCATAACTGTGCAGGAAAATCAAATGGTTTTTCGTTTCTACTCCGGTGGACTGTACAGGCTGCCAAAATTGTACAGTTTTCCTCAAGGTCAGGCCTGCACAGTTATCCCTCAAAGGATTTCCTGAACGTGTGTGGCAGCCTTAATATATATTTAATATGTATTGCTTATAAGTGTATTAAGTGATATTGAAAGTTTTATGTTGAAATTTTTATATATTTGTTTATTAATTTGTAAAATTTTGTTATGTTAGGTCATAGTTAATTTAACATTTAAAGAAGCAGCTCGAGGAGTAACTAAAGAAGTATCTATGAATGTTTTGGATACATGTATGAAATGCAAAGGTTTTCGATGTGAACCTGGTTGCAAACCAGTTAGATGTCATTTCTGCAATGGAACCGGAATGGTATGTTGTTATAAAAGTATAAAGAATTAAAATATTTATATATAAGGTTTAAAAAATGATAAAATTTCAGGAATCTGTTAGTATGGGACCATATGTAATGAGAAGTACGTGTAGAAACTGCCATGGATCTCGAGTATTCATCAAGAATCCATGTAAAATGTGCAATGGAAAAGGTTCTACTATTCAGAAGAAAAATGTTACCATTCCTGTTCCTCAAGGTAAGTTTTTTATTATACACAAAGAGAGTAATATTAAAATTAAAAGTTTGTTTTGAGATAAAACACTACGAAAAAAATGTCAAAATCAGATATTTTTTGTTGAGATAAAGATTTTTTTTCATATATTTATGTGGAATGTTGATTTTTTTATTAGAAAAATCAGTGTGTTTAAAATTGCTGTTTTTGTAGTTTAACGTGAGTAAATGTCCATAGACAAACAGTACTGTCAAGAGACAGACTGAATTTTGGTTTATCTTACTTCGGAACCTTTTCCTTACTATTTATTTTAGCAATAGTTTTCTGATATTTAATGAAAATTTTAGTTTATTTTTAATACTTTTTTCACAATTATGAAATCATGTGATTGAAATTTATTTTTTATGGGCTTAAAAAAATTTAGAGAAATGTTTTTATCCTTTCACTGTGTCTCAGCGGTCTATGGATACTTACGTTAAACTCATATTTACTCACATTAAACTACAAAAGCAGCAATTTTAAACATTAATCTAACTGTTCTTTCTACTAAAAAATCAACATACAGGATGCACTAGTAAGTTTGCTTGTAATATCAGTTTATCATATATGATATATTTCTTAAAGCTAACAGATCAAGTGTATGTTTTTTGTAAATTATTTTGTTTAATTTTTTTTTAAATATACAAAGATATTTTGAAATGATATTTATAAACTGAACAACCTCACAGCAACCAAATTCTTTTATTTAAATGTACAAAAAAGGTGGAAAAAATCTTTGGAAAGAAGCTATTAATATTTTATTTAGATAACAATTTTTACAAAAACTATTATTTTTAAATTTAATAAAAACTAAAAGGGATACGTATTGTAACTGAAAAGTGAAATTTCATTTTTTACCAAACCATATTAAAATTATAAAACATTATCATTTTACTATATTCTTTGATGAGTTAAGTTGTAGTTTTCAAAAGAAAAAGCTTTATTAGACTGTAAAGATTATAAGGAATTCAGATGCCATTAAACAGTTACCCATTTGCATAATTCTAAAACCTACTTGCTTGTTTCCCTGTGGGAAGAACTTAACAGTATGTCCAGAGTCTGTACAGACCTGGAAAGTCAGAGAATTGCATTAAAAGTCAGGGAATCTGCAAATACTGCTGAATCTGTTTGTCATTCTTGTTCTTTTTTTGATCAGAACACGTCTTTTAATTTGGTTTGTTAAAGGGAAACTGGAGCGACCAAATGAATGGCAAGATTTATCGTGCTTATAGCTCATCAACTATAAATGATAATCTAACA